>NW_027411644.1:205507972-205762580 GCF_047663935.1 Musca autumnalis | reverse complement strand
AACAAATAGAATCAACAAACTATTTCAAATAGTTAGAAAAGCAACAACTTCAACGAAGTTCAAACAAAATCGTGAGTGAAATGTCTTCACCAAACTCAAAAAAGGGCAAAAAAATTTCCCGAAATTTAGATCATTATACTGCCAATAATGTTATAATTAGATGTGAAGCAAGAGTCACCTTGTTATAACAAGTCTCCTTTTAGCATAGACTGCAACTGTCAATATCAATAGGCAACAACAAGCAGCCCAGGCAAATTTCCATCAAAAAGACACAAAAACTTGCTAATTCAATTAAATGAGAAATATGAACCTTGATCACTGCACTATAGGTAATTTGCCCTGTTTTTGAGACAAAAATTAATAACAGCGGAATTAAAAGATTTTTTAACTTTTTAATTATTTATGTGTAAAAGTGAGATAAAACAAAGATTTTCACAGATAAATTCGGATATAACGAACAACGGTTATAAGCAACTACGTATATAACGAACAAAGCTATTTTTTCCAATGCAATTTTCATTAGTTTTCTTATACACCACAAACTGTTGAAAACGATCACGGTAGTAAGTAACAAAAATTTTGTCTACGCGAGAAGATTTTCCAATGAATTGTTACTACAGTTTTGTATATTTTTTGCATATACGCTAATAAAGACGAGTTTAGTACTCCCTTAAATCGTATCAATGATTAATATGTAATAGAGAGATAAAATAAAGCTTACTACTGCCGCACCGTTTATAGAAAACCACGGATATACCGAAAAATTTGTCGCCATTACTTATTTTACTTGCAATGAAATTGTAAACAACAATATTTTATACATTTATTGTTTATTTTCTCAAACCAAACTTTCACAATTTTAGGACTTTTTATTGAGAAGTAACCTAATAAAATCTCCTAAATATCAAAAACGGGCAAAATCGGGTTTTGAAACCTAGTAATACCAAAGCAGAAGACTTTCTGTAATGTGTTCTAGGTGGCAAAATCACGGCCAAACACGGCCAATTTAGTATAAGTCTATATGAAGTGAGTTTAAGAAAAATAAAATATTTTTTTCTGACTTCTTGTGTTTTTTGGTCGCTACCCAAAATTCTTAAGCTATATTATATATTAAATAAATTCCCCTCGCAATTGCCAATCTATTCCATTTTACATATATTTATATTTGGTTTATTTTCCCGCGTTTTTAAATGCATTGAAATATGCCTTACAATATATATTTTTTTAGTTCTTCTTCGAAATTCTCACTTTGACTGCAATTTAAACCGCGATAATGACGCCATTTTGAAAAATATCATTCATATTAATAAATTTTGACATGTTATTTTTTCAATGCCAACTAAAAAATTATTTTTATTAAAAGTTGCAAAATCGACTTTTTGCCTCAAAAAACTGGGCAAATTACCTATAGTGCACTGTCACAAATTACACTGTGACACAAAATGGAACTCAAAGTCTGGGGGGTGGAAAATTTCTTTTAGAGATGAAAGCCCTTGATGAGTAAACTAAGAACCCAAAAGGAAATGTTCGCCATAGGTCAAGTTTCTGAGATATCGCGCGATGAAGTTTTTGATTTTTTCCCTATAGTACTTGGGAAAATAGCTCCATATCTCTGTTTGGCGTTGTTGCAGCTTCGTTTTGAGGTGACATGTCAAATCAATTGGCGAATCTTTTTGTAGAACATTTCATTCTTCTAACTCAATGCCTTCCATGTTCTTTTCATCCTTTATTTCTTGAACCGTAGTGAAAGTACCACAAGATAAGATTTTTCAGCATCCAAATATTCTACAAAAATGTTGCTCAGAAGATTTTAGGTACAGTTCTCTTTGACAACTAATCGATTTTGTCCCGTTTTCATTGTCCTTTTTGACATTTAATCGGTTTTGGTGCAGAAATAAACTATGTTTTGTTTTTCTGTATATTCGTCATTGGTTATTTATTGGTATGTAGATATAACAATTCCCAGCAAAAAGTTTGCCTCCAAAGAGGCAGTTAAATGATATGTACAAATGATCTGGAAGTGCATCAAATTATGCATTTTCACTCAGGATTTTTACAAGAGCGTGACAACTGAAAGAGCCACTCCATTACACTGCATTTTAACTGACCCTTTGGCACTGCATTTAAACTGACCCTCTGGCACTGCATTTTAACTGACTCTTTGGCATAGCATTTTAACTAACCCTTTGGGGTAGAATAGGAGGCAGTCCAAAGCACGTGTTTTGATACAGGCATTCTGCGGAAATTGTGCAATACATTACAAAATATCCCAGAACAAATCAAATGCATTTATTATTTGTGTAAAACAAAAATATTAAGAACTTTATTACATTAACACAAATTATGAAAATTCTCCATTGAATTCAATCGCAAACATGCGTGTTTCCTCCGCTCTCCATTTAATCCAAGCTGAACTGTTTTTGTTTCATCTGCTGAATGGGTTGTCTTCCCTTTACTAGTTAAGTTTTCGACATGTACTCCAACAGCACTCCATTCGGAAAGTTTCTTCTCATGAGTTACCGGAAAAATGTTCACAAATTAAATATTATTTAGTTTGTATTAACAAATGTTTGGAAATGTTAACACGCTTATCTCTTTTTGTAAAATGTATACCGCTGCCTGTAGAGAAGTACAAACTGATTTATGTACATATAGGGATCTCTAACAACTGCTAATAAAATGTAGCGAACGGAGTGCCTTTTTCACGACTCCGTTTGGACTGCATCCGGTTGCTGTTAAATTGTGAGGAATTGGAGTGCCTTTTTCAGGACTCCGCTGAAATGCATCCGGATGTTGTTAAAATGTGACAAGTGGATGTGATTCTTTGGATTGCATCCAAATGCAGTTAAAATGTGAGGACTAGAGTGCCTTTTTCACGACTCCGTTTGAACCGCATCAAAACATGCCGTGACACAACTAGTCCACATTGCACTACTTCCAATTTATTTTGCTGGGTTGGTTATTGCTTATGTAAACATCTGGGGTGCTTCTGAAATATTTACCACAAATAGCTCTTGTAATGATGAACACGTTAATAAAAATTTTCGTGGAGGATAGATCCGGTTATCTCAGTTTATGAACCGGATATTCCGACATTAAAACCGATTTTTGAACCGGTTATAAGTAACCGATTAAACTTATATGTATGCCGTTAAAAAGCTTATAGAGTTGTCAATCAAATTAAATCAATTTGCTTATGAAAACTTTGCTAGTTGCAGTTCTAGAACAAAAAAACCGTTTTCTTAAGCCTTTTTTAAGGAAAAATATCAGTACGCGCAAAAATGGAGATCAAAGGCTGGGGGGTGCAAAATTTTTTGGCGATGAATGTCGATGAATATAATATGATGAACCTGGAAGGACAGCTATCCAAAAAACACAGAGTTCTTATATTTTAATCAAATAATCATAAATATGATTAAACACAATGGATTTAAGTTAGAACTATTGTCGATCAGTTGTGCCGCGTTGCCAACCACGTATCAGAAGTATTGGTGGTCGGCCAACAATGCAATTTTATGGCAAATTTATTAAATTTTAATTTTAATAAAATTTCAACAAAACAAATTAAATTTATATTAAAACAAGTAAGAACAGACTATAGTCGGACGGGGCCGACCATGTGATACCCTATACCACTATCCCTGTGCACTAGCTTTCCGGGCTAGCTGTTATAAGATGTGCATTAGAAATTTTACCAATTTTCACACAAAAGTTTTGATCAATTTAACCCGCTAAATATTATCCTATCATACCGTTGACTTGCACGCTACTTCTTCATCTCAAACCAAAACTACGTTTAAAATTTCGCGCCGATCGGACTATTATTGCGACCTACAGAGCGGCTACAAAATCGAGCAAAAATTTTGTTTTTGGTCCATTTCATCCCTTTAACATTTCACGATCATCGCCAAAAACTAATCAGTTCTATTCTGGTCCAAACCCGACCTCCATACTAAATTTCGTGACAATCGGTCCATAATTGCGGCCTCTAGCTTGATTACAATTTTTAATGGACGGACAGACGGACGGACGGACACACATCGCTAAATCGCTTTATCTCGTCGAGATATGAAGTTTGGTATACCACATGAGGGGTCTACGACGAATATTTCGCGGCGTTACATGAATTTTTGGGAAAACAAACTTATTATACCCTTTTCCACATTGTGGTATAGGGTATAATTAATGAAAATAAATACCTTTTCTCCAAAATAAGGCAAATTTACTCCTCTTGCTCCGTATCCGGCTCGAAGGACGATGTTTCTTCTCGAAACTATTTGGGCAAAATCCCAACAACAAAATGAAGCGGCAGCTGGGGAGCAAAACAGAGTGGAAAAAAAGGTACAACAATATGTAAAGAAATAAAAAGAACCAAAAACACTTTGTCTTCACCGAACTATATCGGATGTAAATGAAAACACTTTTTATTAGTTTCGAAAATTGTCGAACAAATTCAAATTATTTTAATTATCTAGTTTTAATTAAATTATTTAATCCGCTCTAAAAAACGATGATTCAACTATTAATATGTATTTTCAATCAGAAACGCGTCTTTGCGCTCAAATAACAAAATCAACTATAACATTTGTAACTAGATTTACAACAAAAAACTGATATTCGCTCAATATTATACAGCGAGTGACACCTTCCAAGGGGGTTGCCATATCCAAAAATAGCCTTTTTCACAGAGTTGCCACATCCAAAATTGTAATCATCTAAGGCATTGCCACTTCGTCTTAGCCGCCAGGCCAAAAACTACCAACGGCGCTTCACGAACGTGAACAGTGTCTCTGATGAATATTTCGATGTGCTACAAACGGAATGACAAATTTAATTATACCCCCATATTATGGTGTGGGGTATAACAAGAAAGAATGGCGCAACGGACCTTTTTAAAAATATATTAGTTTTTATTTCATTCAAACGCGATCTTCTTAAGAATAGCTTCAAAAGTCGGAACATTTGAAAAAAAATTTTTTGTTATGAGTACAATCTATATTGTAAGTGCAAGTAAATACAGTCGGACCTCGATTATCCGTGATGGTCGGGACCGGGTGCATTACGGATAATCGATATTCCCGGATAACGGAGACAATGCTTTTATGCAGTTTTTGAACATATTTTGAAGTAAATATGGCATAGTATCGTACAATAACATGAAAATCTGCAATTTTTTTAAGTTTGCAATCCACCAAAATTTTAAAAGTTAGTTAATATCATCATCATCAGATTCATCTGAATTGACTTTGTCCCATGGTTCTTGTGATACCATAAGTACACAAATTGTGTAATACGGGAGAATTTCCAGTTTTTGTTTGTTTACCTTTTGTTTGCATAATCAAATTAATTGGAAAGTGTCCTTTAAACGCCGGGTAATGAAGTTTATAACGAAAAATAGAGGAAATGTAACAAAGTCCAACATTTCTTTTCTATCACGGATAATGGAGGTTCCCGGATAATCGATACACGGATAATCGAGGTTCAACTGTATATTCAAAATATCGCGAAACTAATACGTAAAGCAAAATATTATAGTGGATTTTGAAGGAGGAAGTAATAGCTTAATTTTCATTAAAAAATAGCGTTTTAGCGTGTTGTGAAATTCTAGTTAGCTGCATATTTTCTTAGTGTATTTTGTAATGCCAATTCTATCATATACTTAAATTTGACCTAAGTTTTAGTCATGATACCCACCAGTGCCCACTCCGAGAATAATTTTCCAATGTAGGTCATGGGTTTAAGATTATTCAGAATTAAAATCAGCAGCCATATAGTGCCAGACTATAAATGGTGCGTCGCTGTCTAAAGCTCTGTTATCTGACCACGTACCTTAACATAATTGGCATCAGTGGCAAGATGAAGAAATCTTCTTCCAAAGTTGTCTTTCGTTGGCGGTACTTGCCTTCCAGGAAGAACGCTATAAGATCAACATTAAAAATTTTACCAATTTTCAGAAAAAATTTTGATTTTTTAATGCGATAAGTTTGATGGATTTTATGTTATTTTGGACATTGTTTTGTTTCCCCAAACCTATTTTTGCATCATGAGATAATCGTGACCTTTGTTCATGTCAATTTGTATTAACAGCATAAAACAATTCTTACCGTATACCTCCTCCAGAGAGGAAAGGGGGAGAATGTTACGCTCGTGGATTCTTAAAACACTCTTCGAAGCAGCACAAAGCTGTAACCGGCGCATTGACTTCATTTTTACACACTAAATATTTTTGGTCACTTTCTCCATACAAGTGGATCCACTGTGCGAAGGCGGAATTCTAATAAGGTATATGCGTCAGCTTATTAGCACCATCTGGCTGGAAGAACATATAACTATATGAGGATGAGTGTGCTTATAGTAGTGTCCATCACCATACAACAAACAAGCTACATCAGTTGTGAAATGAGAAGGAGAAGAGTATTGGCAAACAGACGCTATTTTGGTCTAAGAAGGCAGTTTAATAAGGTAGCAAGTACCACTCGGCTTTGCCGACAGAGATATATTCTCAGCCTATTTGAATTTAAACTTTCATCTACGGACAGATTCGAATGCGGCCACACAGCCATAACCCTTTCCCCTAGGTGGTACCCTAAGGAGAAGACCGATATGGGCTATTTAGAGGTTAAATTAAATTTGGACAAAACATTAGGAGATCCAAAGTTTAAACCAATTTGGTTGCTCAGTTCAAGAGATACGCGCGTACAATTTTAGTGACATTTTTTACTTTTACTTTACCCGAAGGTTTGGACAAAAAAAATACGAAGGCCAAATTTTGGACCAAATCGGTTTATCTGCTCGAGAGTTATCGTGTGCTTATGTTTTGTTCTGCGCAAGCAGATAATGCAGTGCTTGGAGTGTTTGATAGAAAAATTCTTCTAAACCACGATGCCATGTCATAACAATGAGCGAATATTAACCGTCTAGAAGGCCTGTAAATACAAGTCGCACTGCCGTACATGCAGAAATGGCTTCGATGGAGCAAACAAGTGAAAGTCGAGATCGAAAAACACGATATTCGAAATTGGAAAAGTAAAGCAACAAATAGAGAGATATGTAAAGCTTTTTTAAGTTCAGCTTATAAAACAAATGTTCTGTAGAAGTGGGAACAATATCAATTCCTGATTAGTCCGCACAGAATCCAATTAGAATGATCGCGTAATATGAATATTCCCCTATCGTCTAAATGAGTCTAAAATCAAATTTTCTGAAATAATATGCCTTCCTCTCTAGTTGCCTTTAATTGCTCTCATAACAACAACAACAACAACAAATTTTCTTTAAACGCAGGCCACTTTCCTCTTTATTGCAAATAAATAAAGATTTAAATTAAAAATGATTGGCTACTCCCTTTTTACCAAACTAAATTGCTCTCTCTAGGATATGGAAAATTTCTGTAGAATAATTTCCATGGCAATTATGTCTGTCTGTTATGTGGACAAACGAAAGTATGAATAAATGTTCTACACACTGCTATGCATGTGAGAATATATATTTGAAATTAACAATGCATTTCCAGAACAATTACGTTACGTTTTTCATCTAAAATGGTGTGTTAAGTACTGAAACCTTTTTATTTCACTTTTTATTATTTACTCCTACAGCATTTTGTTTTGTTTTGTTGTTTTTGTTGCCTTGTTGTCCTGCAACAACTCACAATCTACATGGGGACACAACACAATGCACTCCAACTATGCCATAAGGACATTGTTGCAATCCCAGCCACAATATGTTCTGTTGTGTCCTTTTGTTTGTTATTTTTCGTTAGGGTGTATGTGTTTATATATGTGTGTGTCTCCATGTGTTTGTTGGGGTGTAAATTCTTGTGTGGACTCTTAGGTGCTCTTAACAAAATTATTATAATGAAATACTTTTCATCATTAAATGTGTAGAGGCAGAAAAAAACGTAACGAATACAATGGCAGCAGTGACAACAATGAGAAAATAATAATAGTAGCCACATTAGTGTGTTGTTAGAATAACCCAGCAAAGCTTATTTAGAGGTTTCGATTATGTCATATTGAGAGGATAATTTAATGTTATTAGAGTTCGAAGTAAAGTATGATATTAATAATTAACCTTTTAACCAAAATTTACATTACTGAAAAATAAATAAATGAAAAATCGAAACAGATATAAATCCAACAAGTAAGAACGGCATTAAGTTCGACAGGTCCGAACTTGTTATACCCTCCACAATTAGTTTCTTTCGCTTATTAAGAAGACTAAATATCAAATTTCCGCAATTTTGGTACAACATTGTAGCTAACCTTCAAAATACCGAAATTCGGGAGGTATTGCTCTATGGGGGCTATATCAAAACGTTGATCTACGAGGCCTAAGCAACACCGCGTATATCCAGGGCCATTTAAAATTTTGTTTGTCTAGTTTGACAGTTTTTAGCCTAGACTTACTCAGGACAGTTTGCCGTACGACCATATCATGTGTTGTTTAAAGTGACTTGAAAAAAACACTTTGCAAAAAATGGAATTTACTTGTGAACATTTTCGTCTAAGAATGTTTCACAATTTTTGACGTAGACAATCACCACAAGAGTGTATCGATCAATTTAAATCTTTGTATGTCGATAATGAATTCAATCGTGGTTGGCACTCGCCAAAAAACGAAGGTCGTGAAAGTCGACAAAATCGGTCGTTGTGCCAGAAAAAAAATTATGCCGTGCATGAACGGATAGTGCGAGATCGCCATTTTAAATACCGTGAGATAGAGGCACCCTTAGGCATTTCTTTCACCAACTAACATTTGATATTGCATAAACACCTGGCCGCCAATATGGATTTTTCTCGTTAGATCCAGCAAAATTGGACAATCGCTCAAAAAAGGCTCCTGTGAATTGGTTCAAAGAAATTGAGCATAAAATCGATCGCGGTGCTTCAAACGACGTTTATAAGATAGCACAGACAATGAATCTAAGATCTATGCTTAGGAGCCTGCAACAAAGTAGGAATCGGCGGTTTGGGTCTTCGAAAGCGAGCCAAATCAAACGAAAGTTGTTCATGTAGGAAGCACTTCGAAGCAAAAGGTTGAATGTTTCTTCAGAAAAACTGACCGTGTGGCGACTATACGGCTTGAGAAATATAAGACGGTTAATTCTGAGCGGTACACTATAATTTGTTTGTCTGAAGTCTCCTGAGAAGTTCGAAAAACGAACAAGAGAAGACAAATCATTCTGCTTCACGACAATGTGGGCTCTCTCACATCGATTCAAACCAGCGCCTGTTTGTCCGGACAAAACGTGGAATTGATGGAATATAAGACGGTTAATTCTGAGCGGTACACTATAATTTGTTTGTCTGAAGTCTCCTGAAAAGTTCGAAAAACGAACAAGAGAAGACAAACCATTCTGCTTCACGACAATGTGGGCTCTCTCACATCGATTCAAACCAGCGCCTGTTTGTCCGGACAAAACGTGGAATTGATGGGTCATCCGCCATACAGCCATGACTGGGGATTCAATGACTTCATTTGATTCCAACACATCAAGAAAAAAGGCGTAGTCAACGAATTTTGTTGCCTGGAGATGCTGTAAATGCATTCAAAAGCCATGTTTGGAGGTGTCTCATTCGGAGTGGAAAAAGTGCTTCGCTAATAGGTTTGAGCGCCCGAAAAATTTTATAAATCATGCTGGAGACTACTTAAGAAAACAATAAAATCGTTTTCGATGGTAAAAATTCGCTTTTTCACTGTTAGGCCAGATAGTTATCGGTCAGCTCGTATATCTAAAATTTCTGGCGAAAAGAAAGAATCAAAGAAAACTAAATACCACATTTCCGATATTTCTGTAAAATAATGTGTCTAAAACCTTCAAAATACCGACAAAGAAGAGATACGCTTTTATGGGGGATATAGGAAGACGTGGACCTATACTGAAAATTCTCTTCTGGAATATTTTATAAGCGCATGGAATACTAAATAACAAATTTCAGTCTTTCGGTGGGATATAGAAGTAACAACCTTCAGAACTAAGAAAATCGGGATGTATATCGAAACGTGGACCTGTACCGACGAATTTAAGTTGCAAAGGTTTTTAACTCCAACGTACACTAAATACCAAATTTCAGCCATTACTGTGGGCTGTTGTGGCCGCATCCTTAAAAATACCGAAAATTGGGAGATATCGTTCATTCCCAACGAAGACTAAATACAAAATTTCAGCCATTTCGGTGGGTTATTGTGGCAACAACCTTAAACATATCGAAAATCAGGGGGTACCGTTCTATGAAGGCTATATGAAGGCGTGGATCTATACCGAGGGGTAAAGTTGTGTATACTAAATACCAAACACGGTCCGCCTTAACTAATTTTAAATCAAAGGTGCTTACATCTGAGAAGTTTTTGCGGATTCTGAAAGTGCAATGTTCATAGATGAGAAAAATAAAAGAACAAGAAAAACGCGATTTTCACATAAATTAATGGTCAAAGTTCACTTGTTTAGGGTTTTTCTAGATTTTCACTATTTTTCTTGGAAACCACAGGTCCTGTCGTAATGGGCCTAAAAAATGTTGTAGCATTGAAAATTCTCAACAAGAGTGACCTCTATGACTTTTTCCTAGGTTTTACCAGAAGTTCAAATAGGGACAATGCATTGAGTGCACAGCCTCGTTATAGAACAACATCATGCACGGTGCGCCTTAACTAACTTTAAATGAAAACCGCGTACACCTCGGATTCTGAAACATCAATATTCATAATTGAGAAATATCAAAGAATAAGAAAAATACGGCGGAGAGATTTTCAAATAAATCGCCTCTCAAGTTCACGTTTTTAGGTCACGATTTTGCTTGAAAACGCAAGTCCTATCGAAATGGGACTGAAAAGAATATTGTAGAGGATTTTCACTGCTACAACATTTTCTTCAGTGCCATTACGATAGGACTTACGGATGCTAAGCAAAATCGTGAAAACCTAGACAAACCCTATAAATGTAAACCTTGACGGCGATTTATTTGAAAATCCCTCCGGCGATTTTTTTTTTTGTTTTTTGATTTTTCTCATCTATGAACATTGTAGTGTTAGAATCCGCAAAAACTTCCTAGGTGTAAGCAATTTTCATGTAAAGTAAGTGAAGGCGCACCGTGCAAATTTCGGGCTTTTCGATAGATTATTGTGACCACAACTTTCAAAATACCGAAAATCGGGAGATACCGTTCTATGGGGTCTATATTAGGGCGTGAACTTGTAATGACAAATTTCTGGGGGAAAGTTTTATACCCCCAAAGAAGACTAAATACCAAACATAAGCAATTTCAATTATGGTCACAACCTTCAAAATACCGAAAATCGGGAGGAACCGTTCTGTGGGGGTTATATGATGGCGTGGACCTTTGTATACCAACAATTTTCTGGGGGAAAGTTTTATACCCCCAACCAAGACTAAGTACCAAACTTCCGCCAATTCGGTGTGATATTGAGGCTAAAACCTTCCAAATCCCGAAAATCGGGGGTACCGTTCTATAGGGGCTATATGAAGGGAGGACCTATACCGACAAATGTTATATGTTAAGTTGTGTACCCCAAATGAAGAGTAAGTGCCACATCTCCTCAATATTGGTGGATTATTATGACCACAATAAATATATAATCATTACACTAAACAAATTTAGCCATTTTCACACAAATTTTTGGTCCTTTTTACTCGCGGAGATTTGTCTCTAATTGCGGCCTGTACTTTGATTACAATTTTTTATTGACGGACGCACCTTTCAAAATCACTTTATCTCCACGAGATATGAATTTAGGTATACCACATATGGGGTCTACGACGAATATTTCGCGGTTTTACATGAATTTTCGGAAAACACGACATTGAACCCATTTGTAACTCGAAATACTCAAAATTTTGCGATAGCGAAAACAAGGACAATTGTCTGCGGGAATTAGAACATAAAATGCCTAATTAAAGTGAATGTGGTTAAATTTTGGGAATATGTACCGAACCGAGAACATATCGTCGGTGTCATGCTTAAGTGTTCCATACGCCATTTGCCTAATTCGAGAAAAACTCAAGTTAATGTTTTAGTCCATACAGGCTAGAAGTGGTGCAAAAATCCAACAATTTAAGAGCTCAGTTCTACTTAACTGAACTTAAAGAATATGTTAGGAGTTTATTTTAGTCAGATATCTTTTACAGTCTAGAAGTTTAGGACAATTTTTATAAATGCAAACAGTTGTTGATTTGTTCCATAGGATCTTTTTTCATGTTTTTGGCAATTTGTTTCACATGGAACAGTTTATGTCACATTTTAACAAACAAACTTTTGATCAATTGTGCTCCACCTCCGTTATGTGAAGTCCTGCTGTAGAGCTGAAAATTCGGGGGCTTCCAAAAAACAGTTGTAGTAGAAAATATAAGCTTTAGGGAAAATTGTTATATGTTTCTTTTACATTTATTTAGGGAGTGGACTCCTCCACTTTCGAAATATATAATTTTAAAAGCTTATTTTTATTGTCTTATTTTATCGTTTAATTCTTTCGAAAAAGCAATAATCGTTCTTTGAACTATTGGTAGTGGCAATAAAATTCTATTTAAATTCATTTTCTGACATTTTATTTATCTTACATGTATTTTATTAAGCGGGAGACGTTAAATTTAAGCAAAAATTAATTTTAGTTTCATATAACAATACAACATTTTAAAATATCTTGATTTAAACACTACTCTTCTTCAGTTTTTAAACCTAGTTCTTTAAAACAATTTGCTCCATACGCCACATTGTTCGTAACTTGACAAACTTGAGCAATTTTTTGTTCCATAGGCCCAACGGCATGGATATGGAACAAAAAAAAAGTTATTTTGTTCCATACGCCAGATTTTATGGATATGGAACAAAAAAGCAGATTTTTTGCGTCCAAAGTGGATATGGAACATATTGACATTTCTATAACTCGAAAACTATAAGAGATAGAGAAAAACCGACCAGAAATTCAGAAAGAGCAGGGTTGAAAACTTTGAAAGGTACCTGTAACTCAAAATGTCAAAAATGGCGTATGGAACACATATGCATGACACTGACGATATATGGTTAACTTAACTTTTTGTATGGGAACTATATCGTGTTCCAAACGAACCATTTTCGTTTGATGGTTTTCAAAAACTAATTTTAAATATTGTAAACTGTCTCTATTAATTTTGTATACCTTACACGGTGTGCCTTAACAAATTTAAATGGCAGGTGCTTACACCTCGGAAGTTTTTGCTGATTCTGAAACTACAATGCTCATAGATGAGAAAGATCAAGAAACAAAAAAAATCGCCGGAGGGATTTTAAAATAAATCGCGATTTAAGTTCACATTTTTAGGGGTTCTTTAGGTTTTCACGATTTAGCTTGGAAACCGCGAGTTCTATGTAAATGGGTCTAAAAAAATGTTGTAGCAGAGAAAATTCTCCATAAGATTGTCCTTTATGATATTTTTGTAGGTTTTACCGTTTTTAAGATATGGAAGTTCAAATTGGGACAATGCACTGACTGTATCGTCCCCTTATAAAACAATATTATACACAGTGCCCCTTAACAAACTTTTAATGGAAACCGCTTACACATGGGATGTTTTTGCGGATTCTGAAACAGCAATGTTCATAGATAAGAAAAATAAAAAAAAAACAGAAAAAATCGCCGGAGGGATTTTTAAATAAATCGCGATCAAAATTCACAATTTTAGGGTTTTTTTAGGTTTTCACGATTTTGCTTGGAAACGGCAAGTCGTATCGAAATGAGTCTAAAGAAAATGTTGTAGCTGTGAAAATTCTCCACAAGATTGGCCTTTAGGACATTTTCGTAGGTCTTACCGTTTTGGAGATATAGAGGTTCAATTCAAATTTTTAGGTTTTTATCTTAAATCTTCACGATTTTGCTTGAAAACAGCAAGTCATATGAAAATGGGACTAAAGAAAATGTTGTAGCTGTGAAAATTCTCTACAAGATTGGATGATTTATTTTTTTCTAGGTTGTGCCATTTTCAAGATATATAAGTTTAATTTGGGAAATTGCAGTAACGACATTGTTTTATAAGGAGGCGATACAGTCAGTGCATTGTCTCAATTTGAACTCAAAAACGGTAAAACACACGAAAATATCATAAAGGTCAATCTTGTTAAGAATTTTCACAGCTACAACATTATCTTTAGGCCATTTACATAGGACTCGCGGTTTCCAAGCAAAATCGTGAAAACCTAAAGAACCCCTAAAAATGTGATCTTAAATCGCGATTTATTTGAAAATCCCTCCGGCGATTTTTTTCGTTTCTTGATATTTCTCATCTGTGAGCATTGTAGTTTCAGAATCAGCAAAAACTTCCGAGGTGTAAGCACCTTCCATTTAAATTTGTTAAGGCACACCGTGTACACCTTATAGCTTTAAGTAACACCACATAACATTTTTAACATTTCATGATTTTTGGTCAAGTTGAAAGCCTTCGTACGTCCCTGTCATTTAGTATCAACACACGTGCTCGAAAATTGTCTCCACCTAAAATTGTTGACAGGAAAGGAAACTAATTATTCCATTTTAGTTCAAAATTTATTTTCTGGTGGTGGGTAAAAAATCTTCGGCCCGTCAAACTTAACAATCTTTGACTTGTTATTCTTTATAACATAATGTTTTAGGTACCGTAATCCAGTGCCATGTGGGGAATGTTGTCCTCAGTTGTTGTCAGTAAAACCCCATTTCTTTGCCACTCCTCATACCATTTGTTAAGATATTTTGATATTGGTATACCCTCTACTATAAGATGAAGGGTATATTAAGTTTGTCTTTCCGTTTGTAATACATCACAATATTCGTCGAAGACCCTATAAAAATATATATTCTTGATAAGCATAAAATTCTAAGTCAAAATTACCATGTCTGTCTGTCCATCCATCTGTTGAAATCAACATGTAGCTCGCACTGACCAATATACATCTGTATAATTATTTACAGTAGTTTGCAGTACTTTTAAAATAACTGGCATTGAAAATGGGCTATATCGGTCCACATTTTGATATAGCGCCATAAAACGCTACCTCCCTATTTTCGGTATTTTCTACGTTATAGCCTTATTTTTGCAGGGAAGTTAGGTACATCCCGAATTTGGGAATGTTGAAGCTTTTAGCCTTGTCCAACCGAAATAGTTAAAACGTAGCCTGCCTTGGGATTGTTAAACATTTCCACAGAAAATGACCGGTACAGGTCCACTTTTTGGTATTATCCCCATTGAATAGTACTTCTTGATTTTGGTGTTTTGAAGGTTTTAGAACTATTTTCAACAGGAAAATGGGGGTATAATCTAATATATAAAAGGCAATGTGTGTATGTTAGTATGTTTGTTTGTTTGTATGTTTGTATGTTTGTATGTTCCGAATAGACTCAAAAACGGCTGAATAGATTTTCTTGAAAATTTCAGATAATGTACTGGGAACACCGGTGGTGAAAATAGGCTATATATTTATTTGAATGGTCGTCGCGGAAGTGAAATATCGCGGTCGTCCCAAATTATTCAAAAATGTATTATTTCAGATAATATACCTAATTTTAGTAAGCGTGACTACAAAACCGCTAAAACACTGGCTTCAATATGTGGGATAACGCGGTCAACGCCATAGTTTGGAATACAGTAAAATCCCGATGACTTGAGATGTCACTATATAGAAATTCCGAAAAATCGATTGGGAAATCTTATGAAATTTTGTATGTGGAACTTTTAGGTCTGAGAAAATGTCGTAATCTATTTTTTTTATCCCGCTAAGTGTAGTGACCGGTGGTCCTCCCCACAATTTTTTTAAGAAAACCGCGAAATTCAAGATACTTTTTAATATATTGTTTACAAATTGTTTGCAATGCTATGGTAATTACAGTCTTGACCCTGAATGGTCGTCGCGGAAGTGAAAATCGCGGTCATCCCAAAATTTTCAAAAATGTATTATTTCAATTAATCAGAACTGTCGTAAGCTGTATTTATACGGCTAGGAGTAGTGACCGGTGGTCCTCCCCCACAATGTTTTTAAGAAAATCTGAAATCTTTGATATTTTTGAACGTATTGTTTACAGATTGTTTTCCCTGAATGATCGCGGTCATTACAAAGTTTTCAAAAATGTATTATTTCAATTAATATACATAATTTTAGTAAGCGTGACACAAAAATGATATAAACACTAGCTTGAACAAGTGGGATAGCGCGGTCGTGAGCTATTTTAATACGGCTAAGTGTAGTGACTGGAGGTTCTCCTTCAAAAAAAATGTTTTTTTTTTTTTAAAATCTGAAGTCCATAATAGTTTTGAACGTATTGTTTACAGATTGTTTACAATACTACTGTAATTATTGTCTTGACCCTGAATGGTCTTCGCGGAAGTGAAATATCGCGAAAAGTGAAATATCGCGGTCATCACAAAATTTGCAAACATTTATTATTTCAGATAATATACATAAGTTTGTAAGCGTGCCTAAAAACGCTATAAACGCTGAACACTAAACAATACGTGGGGCAGCGCGATCAACTCCACATTTTGGAATACAGTAAAATCCGGATAACTTGAGATGTCACAAGATCGAAATTCCAAAAAGATCCATTGGAAATCAGACAAAGTTATTGATATACAATACAATATCATCATTGGAATCAGAATACCCCGATCGTGTTTAATTTTTGAAAATATTATAATTACGGATAAAATCTCAAAATGTGGGAAGTGAAACTTCATGAGCATTGATTTAAGTCCTTGGAATAGCTCGGTAAAGATACATTTTTTAAATACAGCAAAACCTCGATAATAACAACTACAATTTATAGAAGTAATTTTTTTATGAATTATATAAATGTTGCCATACATATCCCGAAGGAACATACATTTCGCTGAGGGGTATTTTACCACTATTGCATATAGAGCGCGAAGCAAAAAAGCGTTACGTTCGATCGGCCTGAATGAGGTTAAATCCACCAAAAATAGCGAAAATCAGGCGCCACCGTTCTATGGGAGCTATATCAAAACGAGGACGTATACTGAACAGTGGCTATATCTCTGAACTATCGAAAATCGGGAGGTACTGTTTTATGGGAGCTATATCAAAACGTGAACCTATTACTGTTACATACCGAGCGCAAATAAAAAGGCGTGTCTTTCGGTCGATACGAATATTTATGCTCTCCTCTTTAAAATATGTTAAAACCAGATTTCAGCCATTTCGGTGTGATAATGATGTTAAATCCTCAAAAATAGCGAATATCAGCCGGTACCGTTCTATGGGAGCTATATCAAAGCGTGGACCTATACTAACATTTCTCTGCAGTAATAATTACGACCCCAACCGAGACCAACAATCCAATATATAGCAATGTTAATTGACGTGCACCGACCATTATATGTGGGTCACAAAGTGCTTTAAACTGTCGATTTATGGTGAAGGGTATAATAAAAGAGATTTTATATCTTAAATCTGGGGGATACCATTATATGGAATTTATGTCAAAACATTGATTTATATTATGAAGTTTCTAGAGGGATGCCTAATTATGGGTGTATCAATACTGGAGAGATAACTAAAGTTTACACGGAGAACCCAAACAACGGGCCAGCAACGCGGACCGGGTCAGCTAGTCTAATATATAAAAGACAATGTGTGTATGTTACTATGTTTGTATGTTTGTATGTTCCGAATAGACTCAAAAACGGCTGAACAGATTTTCTTGAAAATTTCAGATAATGTACAGGGAACACCGGTGGTGAAAATAGGCTATATATTTTCTTGAATGGTCGTCGCGGAAGTGAAATATCGCGGTCATTCCAAATTATTCAAAAACGAAAAGACTCAAAAACGGCTGAATAGATTTTTTGGAAAATTTCCGATAATGTACTGGGAACACCTGTGGTGAAAATAGGCTATATATTTTCTTAAATGGTCGTCGCAGAAGTGAAATATCGCGGTCATCCTAAATTATTCAAAAATGTACTATTTCAGATAGTATAGCAAATTTTAGTAAGCGTGACTATAAAACCGCTATAACACTGGCTTCTATGTGTGGGATAACGCGGTCAACGCCATATTTTGGAATACAGTAAAATCCCGATAACTTGAGATGTCACGATAAAGCAATTCCGAAAAATCGATTGGGAAATCTTATAAAATGTTGTATGTGAAGTTTTTAGGTCTGAGAATAGGTCGTAATCTATTTATTTAACCCGCTAAGTGTAGTGACCGGTGGTCCTCCCCACAATTTTTTAAGAAAACCGCGAAATTCAAGATACTTTTTAATATATTGTTTACAAATTGTTTGCAATGCTATGGTAATTACTGTCTTGACCCTGAATGGTCGTCGCGGAAGTGAAATATCGCGGTCATCCCAAATTTTTCAAAAATGTATTATTTCAATTAATTAGAACGTTCGTAAGCTGTTTTTATACGACTAAGAGTAGTGACCGGTGGTTCTCCCCTACAATGTTTTTAATAAAATCTGAAATCGCGGTCATCACAAAGTTTTCGAAAATGTATTATTTCAATTAATATACATAATTTTAGTAAGCGTAACACAAAAATGATATAAACACTAGCTTGAACAAGTGGTAGTGGCCGGAGGTAGTGACCGGAGGTTCTCCTTCAAAATTTAAAAAAAAAAATCTGAAGTCCATGATGTTTTTGAACGTATTCTTTACAGATTGTTTGCAATACTATTGTAATACTGTCTTGACCCTGAATGGTCTTCGCGGAAGTGAAATATCATGGTCATCACAAAATGTTCAAACATTTATTATTTCAGATAATATACATAATTTTGTAAGTGTGCATAAAAAACGCTACAAACCCTGAACAATTAACAATAAGTGGGATAGCTCGATCAACTCCACATTTTGGAATACAGTGAAATCCCGATAACTTGAGATGTCAATAGACCGAAATTCCAGAAAAATGATTGGACATCAGACAAAGTTATTGATATACAAAACAATATCATCATTAGAATCAGAATACCGCGATAGTGTCCGATTTTTGAAAATATTACAATTACGGATAAAATCTCAAAATGTGGGAAGTGAAACTTCATGAGCATTGATTTCAGTTTATAGTTTATAGAAGTAATTTTTTATGAATTATATAAATGGTGCCATACATATACCGAAGGAACATACATTTCGCTGAGGGGTATTTTACCATGCAATAGTGGTAAAATAGAGCGCGAAGAAAAAAGGCGTTACGTTCGATCGGGCTGAATGAGGTTAAATCCACCAAAAATAGCGAAAATTAGTCGCCACCGTTCTATGGGACCTATGTATATCAAAACGAGGACGTATACTGAAAATTTTCTGCAAGACTGTTTACGACCCCCAACAGTGGCTATATCTCCGAACTATCGAAAATCGGGAGGTACTGTTTTTTGGGAGATATATCAAAACGTGAACCTATAGCTGTTGCATACCGAGCGCAAAGAAAAAGGCGTGTCTTTCGGTCGATCCGAATATTTATGCTCTCATCTTTAAATTATATTAAAACCAGATTACAGCCATTTTGGTGTGATAATGATGTTAAATCCTAAAAAAATAGTGAAAATCAGCCGGTACCGTTCTATGGGAGCTATGTATATCAAAACGTGGACCTATACTGACAATTCTCTGCAGTAATATTTATGACCCCAACCGAGACCAACAAACCAATATATAGCAATGTTAATTGACCTGCACCGACCATTATATGTGGGTCACAAAGCGCTTTAAACTGTCCATTTATGGTGAAGGGTATAATAAAAGAGATTTTATATTTTAAATTTGGGAGATACCATTACATGGAATTTATGTCAAAACATTGATTTATATTATGAAGTTTCTAGAGGGATGCCTAATTATGGCTGTATCAACGCTGGACAGATAACTAAAGTTTACACAGAGAACCCAAACAACGGGCCAGCAACGCGGACCGGGTCAGCTAGTCTAATATATAAAAGGCAATGTGTGTATGTTAGTATGTTTGTTTGTTTGTATGTTTGTATGTTCCGAATAGACTCAAAAACGGCTGAATAGATTTTCTTGAAAATTTCAGATAATGTACTGGGAACACCGGTGGTGAAAATAGGCTATATATTTTTTTTGAATGGTCGTCGCGGAAGTGAAATATCGCGGTCATCCCAAATTATTCAAAAATGTATTATTTCAGATAATATACCTAATTTTACTAAGCGTAACTACAAATCCGCTATAACACTGGCTTCAATATGTGGGATAACGCGGTCAACGCCATAGTTTGGAATACAGTAAAATCCCCATAACATGAGATGTCACCATATAGAAATTCCGAAAAATCGATTGGGAAATCTTATGAAATTTTGTATGTGGAGTTTTAGGTCTGAGAATAGGTCGTAATCTATTTTTTTTATCCCGCTAAGTGTAGTGACCGGTGGTCCTCCCCACAATTTTTTTAAGAAAACCGCGAAATTCAAGATACGTTTTAATATATTGTTTACAAATTGTTTGCAATACTACTGTAATTACTGTCTTGACCCTGAATGGTCTTCGCGGAAGTGATATACCGCGAAAAGTGAAATATCGCGGTCATCACAAAATTTGCAAACATTTATTATTTCAGATAATATACATAATTTTGTAAGCGTGCCTAAAAAACGCTATAAACGCTGAACACTAAACAATAAGTGGGACAGCGCGATCAACTCCCCATTTTGGAATACAGTAAAAACCGGATAACTTGAGATGTCACAAGATCGAAGTTCCAGAAAGATCCATTGAAAATCAGACAAAGTTATTGATATACAATACAATATCATCGTTGGAATCAGAATACCACGATCGTGTTCGATTTTTGAAAATATTTTAATTACGGATAAAATCTCAAAATATGGGAAGTGAAACTTCATGAGCATTGATTTCAGTCCTTGGAATAGCTAGATAAAGATACATTTTTTTTAAATACAGCAAAATCTCGATAATAGCAACTACAATTTATAGAAGTAATTTTTTTATGAATTATATAAATGTTGCCATACATATCCCGAAGGAATATACATTTCGCTGAGGGGTATTTTACCACTATTGCATATAGAGCGCGAAGAAAAAAGGCGTTACGTTCGATCGGGCTGAATCAGGCTAAATCCACCAAAAATAGCGAAAATCAGGCGCCACCGTTCTATGGGAGCAATATCAAAACGAGGACGTATACTGAACAGTGGCTATATCTCTGAACAATCGAAAATCCGGAGGTACTGTTTTATGTGAGCTATATCAAAACGTGAACCTATTACTGTTACATACCGAGCGCAAATAAAAAGGCGTGTCTTTTGGTCGATACGAATATTTATGCTGTCCTCTTTAAAATATATTAAAACCAGATTTCAGCCATTTCGGTGTGATAATGATGTTAAATCCTCAAAAATAGCGAAAATCAGCCGGTACAGTTCTATGGGAGCTATATCAAAACGTGGACCTATTCCAACAATTCTTTGCAGTAATAATTACGACCCCAACCGAGACCAACAATCCAATATACAGCAATGTTAATTGACGTGCACCGACCATTATATGTGGGTCACAAAGTGCTTTAAACTGTCGATTTATGGTGAAGGGGGATACCATTACATGGAATTTATGTCAAAACATTGATTTATATTATGAAGTTTCTAGAGGGATGCCTAATTATGGGTGTATCAATACTGGATAGATAACTAAAGTTTACACGGAGAACCCAAACAACGGGGCAGCAACGCGGACCGGGTCAGCTAGTCTAATATATAAAAGGCAATGTGTGTATGTTAGTATGTTTGTTTGTTTGTATGTTTGTATGTTCCGAATAGACTCAAAAACGGCTGAATAGATTTTCTTGAAAATTTCAGATAATGTACTGGGAACACCGGTGGTGAAAATAGGCTATATATTTATTTGAATGGTCGTCGCGGAAGTGAAATATCGCGGTCGTCCCAAATTATTCAAAAATGTATTATTTCAGATAATATACCTAATTTTAGTAAGCGTGACTACAAAACCGCTAAAACACTGGCTTCAATATGTGGGATAACGCGGTCAACGCCATAGTTTGGAATACAGTAAAATCCCGATGACTTGAGATGTCACTATATAGAAATTCCGAAAAATCGATTGGGAAATCTTATGAAATTTTGTATGTGGAGTTTTTAGGTCTGAGAATAGGTCGTAATCTATTTTTTTATCCCGCTAAGTGTAGTGACCGGTGGTCCTCCCCACAAATTTTTTAAGAAAACCGCGAAATTCAAGATACTTTTTAATATATTGTTTACAAATTGTTTGCAATGCTATGGTAATTACAGTCTTGACCCTGAATGGTCGTCGCGGAAGTGAAAATCGCGGTCATCCCAAAATTTTCAAAAATGTATTATTTCAATTAATTAGAACTGTCGTAAGCTGTTTTTATACGGCTAGGAGTAGTGACCGGTGGTCCTCCCCCACAATGTTTTTAAGAAAATCTGAAATCTTTGATATTTTTGAACGTATTGTTTACAGATTTTTTTCCCCGAATGATCGCGGTCATCACAAAGTTTTCAAAAATGTATTATTTCAATTAATATACACAATTTTAGTAAGCGAGACACAAAAATGATATGAACACTAGCTTGAAGAAGTGGGATAGCGCGGTCGTGAGCTATTTTAATATGGCTAAGTGTAGTGACCGGAGGTTCTCCTTCAATTTTTTTAAAGTCCATGATATTTTTGAACGTATTGTTTACAGATTCTTTGCAATACTACTGTAATTACCGTCTTGACCCTGAATGGTCTTCGCGGAAGTGAAATATCGCGGTCATCACAAAATGTTCAAACATTTATTATTTCAGATAATATACATAATTTTGCGTGCCTAAAAATGCTATAAACGCTGAACACTAAACAATAAGTGGGATAGCGCGATCAACTCCACATTTTGGAATACAGTAAAATCTCGATAACTTGAGATGTCATTATCCAGAGGTTAAATCCACCAAAAATAGCGAAAATCAGGCGCCACCCTTCTATGGGAGCTATATCAAAACGAGGACGTATACTGAAAATTCTCTGCAAGACTATTTACGACCCCCAAAAGTGACTATATCTCCAAACTATCGAAAATCGGGAGGTACTGCTTTATGGGAGCTATATCAAAACGTGAACCTATAACTGTTGCATACCGAGCGCAAATAAAAAGGCGTATCTTTCGGTCGATACGAATATTTATGCTCTCCTCTTTAAATTACATTAAAACCAAATTTTAGCCATTTCGGTGTGATAATGATGTTAAATCCTCAAAAATAGCGAAAATGAGCCGGTACCGTTCTATGGGAGCTATATCAAAACGTGGACCTATACTGACAATTCTCTGCAGTAATAATTACGACCCCAACCGAAACCAACAATCCAATATATAGCAATGTTAATTGACGTGCACCAATCATTATATGTGGGTCACAAAGTGCTTTAAACTGTCAATTTATGGTGAAGGGTATAATAAAAGAGATTTTATATCTTAAATTTAGGGGATACCATTACATGGTACATGATTTTTATTATGAAGTTTCTAGAGGGATGCCTAATTATGGCTGTATCAATGCTGGATAGATAACTAAAGTTTACACGGAGAACCCAAACAACGGGCCAGCAACGCGGACCGGGTCAGCTAGTCTAATATATAAAAGACAATGTGTGTATGTTACTATGTTTGTATGTTTGTATGTTCCAAATATACTCAAAAACGGCTGAACAGATTTTCTTGAAAATTTCAGATAATGTACAGGGAACACCGGTGGTGAAAATAGGCTATATATTTTCTTGAACGGTCGTCGCGGAAGTGAAATATCGCCGACATTCCAAATTATTCAAAAACGAAAAGACTCAAAAACGGCTGAATAGATTTTTTGGAAAATTTCCGATAATGTACTGGGAACACCGGTGGTGAAAATTTTCCTAAATGGTCGTCGCGGAAGTGAAATATCGCGGTCATCCTAAATTATTCAAAAATGTACTATTTCAGATAGTATAGCAAAGCGTGACTATAAAACCGCTATAACACTGGCTTCTATGTGTGGGATAACGCGGTCAACGCCATGTTTTGGAATACAGTAAAATCCCGATAACTTGAGATGTCACGATAAAGCAATTCCGAAAAATCGATTGGGAAATCTTATAAAATTTTGTATGTGAAGTTTTTAGGTCTGAGAATAGGTCGTAATCTATTTATTTAACCCGCTAAGTGTAGTGACCGGTGGTCCTCCCCATAATTTTTTAAGAAAACCGCGAAATTCAAGATACTTTTTAATATATTGTTTACAAATTGTTTGCAATGCTATGGTAATTACTGTCTTGACCCTGAATGGTCGTCGCGGAAGTGAAATATCGCGGTCATCCCAAAATTTTCAAAAATGTATTATTTCAATTAATTAGAACGTTTGTAAGCTGTTTTTATACGACTAAGAGTAGTGACCGGTGGTCCTACCCTACAATGTTTTAATAAAATCTGAAATCGCGGTCATCACAAAGTTTTCAAACATGTATTATTTCAATTAATATACATAATTTTAGTAAGCGTGACACAAAAATGATATAAACACTAGCTTCAACAAGTGGTAGTGGCCGGAGGTAGTGACCGGAGGTTCTCCTTCAAAATTTAAAAAAAAAAAATCTGAAGTCCATGATATTTTTGAACGTATTGTTTACAGATTGTTTGCAATACTACTGTAATTACCGTCTTGACCCTGAATGGTCTTCGCGGAAGTGAAATATCGCGGTCATCACAAAATGTTCAAACATTTATTATTTCAGATAATATACATAATTTTGCGTGCCTAAAAAATGCTATAAAAGCTGAACACTAAACAATAAGTTAGATAGCGCGATTAACTCCACATTTTGGAATACAGTAAAATCCCGATAACTTGAGATGTCACTATCCAGAGGTTAAATCCACCAAAAATAGCGAAAATCAGGCGCCACCCTTCTATGGGAGCTATATCAAAACGAGGACGTATACTGAACATTCTCTGCAAGACTGTTTACGACCCCCAAAAGTGACTATATCTCCAAACTATTGAAAATCGGGAGGTACTGCTTTATGGGAGCTATATCAAAACGAGAACCTATAACTGTTGCATACCGAGCCCAACTAAGAAGGCGTGTCTTTCGGTCGATACGAATATTTATGCTCTCCTCTTTAAATTACATTAAAACCAAATTTTAGCCATTTCGGTGTGATAAAGATGTTAAATCGTCAAAAATAGCGAAAATCAGCCGGTACCGTTCTATGGGAGCTATATCAAAACGTGGACCTATACTGACAATTCTCTGCAGTAATAATTACGACTCAACCAAGACCAACAATCCAATATATAGCAATGTTAATTGACGTGCACCGATCATTATATGTGGGTCACAAAGTGCTTTAAACTGTCAATTTATGGTGAAGGGTATAATAAAAGAGATTTTATATCTTAAATTTAGGGGATACCTGGATACATGGAATTTATGTCAAAAACATTGATTTATATTATGAAGTTTCTAGAGGGATGCCTAATTATGGCTGTATCAATGCTGGATAGATAACTAAAGTTTACACGGAGAACCCAAACAACGGGCCAGCAACGCGGACCGGGTCAGCTAGTTTAATATATGTTACATGGCGTTTATATTTTCAAAAGTAAAACCCAAATTGGTTAGGGTTATTATTTTTGGAAAATAATTTGATAAATGTCTTTGTTAATGTTGTTTTTTTATTGTTAGGTTGCAGAATTTTACATAACGGGGGTTTACGACGAATATTTCTGTAGATACGATATAGATTTAGATACGATATAGATTTCCTTTAAAATTTGAATTTCTTTATTTGATATTTTTGCTCTGAATGGGTAGATACTGTTATTAAATGTTTTTGAATATATAAGTTTTTTATCTCTTAATAATGCTTCGCACGTTTTAAGAATAATATTTTGTCTTCCCTATCGTCGACTTTCTTACTATGTATTTCCAATGGACCTGAGGTTTCCCAGTGAAGTAGCTGATGTTAGCTTGGGGTAAAGGATGATTTATATCTAATCCTTTACCCCAAGCTAACTTAAAATCAAATATTTAGCTGGGTTCTTTTCATTGTTGCGACCGGCGATTCCACAAATTACTGCGTGTATTAGCTTGAAATGACTTGGTATATCTTCCGTCGTATACTGGAGTAAACAATAAGTTTGACGTCCCAGTAATATTTCACAGAAGTTGGAAACACCCTAATATCTATACATCTTTCCAACATCGGTATTTATGTTCAGACCTAAGTGTATACGCTAAACTAAGCAAATAAGCATTTTTAAATAGTTGAATGTGTTGTTATTGTTGCAATGGCCAATGTTGTTGCCGCAGTTCCTGCTTTAGCTTCTTATTTTAGCACGAGCACCAACAACGACAGCAGCTGCAGCAGCAATAGTAGAATGGTGTAATTAAAACACAACACCGTAATGTGACAAAAACAACGCAAGAAAATAAAACATACGCCAACTTATTTTAAAATGTATGGATGTATGAATGTAGTGTTGTTGTGCTCGGCTCATACACTGACATACATACATATACAGACGCTCTCTCTCTTTCTCGTAAACATGTTAACCGTAACAATAAAATTTAAATATAATTACGGGAGACAAGTAGGAAAACCAAAACAGACCAACGGCAACAAAAGTTCTATCAACAACAACACCAACAACAATGAGAACCTAACCCAGCACCTAACTATGGCAAACGAGGAAGGAATAAAAGGCAAAATTATAAGAATTAAAATGACTGAAATGCGAAATATCAACAGCATTAGCAACGACAGCTACAGCACTAACAGAGAAGCTTTGTTTTAAAGCTATGTGAATAAGAATACGCAACAAACAAAAACCAAATAAGCATAGCCATCACCGTCAACAATGGCACCAGCAACTCTGCCATCAACGTCAACAACAAAACACAACAAAAACGCCAACAAAAACATCAGTATAATTGCATGCAATTTACCATGAAACATTGTTGTGTTATTTTATTTGTAGAATGGTGTGAGAGAGTAAAACGAAATCCTGTCCAATATCGTGTCACCGGCAGGACAGCTGTATTCTCTACACAAATATGTATTAACACATTTTCTATACACATACATATCCAATGCGAACAGAGACGTTGAAATCAGTATTTTGCAACCGTTACTAATTAGCACTACAATTGACAAAAAAAAAAAAAGATTTGCAGAGATTTTTATTTTATGTGACTTTGATTTGGTAGGACTTGTAATGCGTTCAATATATTGGGTTTGATGTTTTTGCCAGAATGACAAATACCGAACAGTTGCTATAAAATGTGTTAACATTTTAATTAATAATTTGAAAAAATGTGAACAAAATGTTTATGTCAAATTAAAAATGTCGATCTGTCTTCAAAATTCAATGGGAAATAATAAGATAATATGACCACTGTGGTACAGGGCTTAGTATTCACGTCGTACAAACATAAAGTGTGTGCTGATTCCGGCTTTATATTCATATTTATTTAAGTAATGATTATTTCAGATTTGGATCTATTTGGGAATAGTTTCAATAAGTGTAAGAGTCAAGTTAGAATGGCTAAAAGAAATTCCTGGATAGTGAGGTAATTGAAGGAGTTAATGCAGCTACAAGACTTCGCATGGCATCTCAAGCATCAGACGAAGTGAAGGCACCTGAACGAACTCTGCTCTAGAAACTAGACCGGAGTGCAATAATGTAAATTCATATCTGTCTAGTGTGGATACAAATAGAACCTGCTGCTCTGAAGATATATTATTTGCTGATAGGTTTATAAGTAATCGGAGGATCTCACGGGCGATCGGTACTTTTCGACCCTACACAGAGAAAAAATGCAGCAAACAAACATGTATTCAAACATATGTTATGTTAGGATTCCGGCGATGCAGCAAAATGCAACACCAGTTTTTATTACCCAACTCAAGGACATTTTTAGAGCTTGTCTGCTACTGACGCATATACCGGCACACTGCACAGTGGTTCCAGGCATTGGCCAAAAATAAAAAAAAAAACTGAATGTCAAATTTTTGATACAACATCTGGTAACACTGACAGCTATTACATTGACCTTTGTTTCATTTGAACGCGTTCATCTTAAGATTAGCTCCAATAGTAATATTTGGAGGAAAAAATGTCTCTCTAACATATATATGTCCCAACACATTTTCAGCAACCATATATATGTTTGCAACAGTCCCAAACATAACATATGTTTAGGTCCTGTAAACAAATATATGTATGTTTGGATACAAGCAAATATTTGACTGACAAATAAATATTTGTTTGGATGAAATATAAATACAAACCCAAAATCAACAAAAACACATACACATACACCAAAGTAAGGCAATAGGTCTCCCGTGAGCGTAAATTTACTCTCGCTGACAACCTGCGTAGACTCTAACTGGAGTAAATTAACGCTAACGGGAGACACATTGCCTTACTCCGACCGTTACCTATTTATAAATGGTGGTGTTTTTTCTTTTATTGAAATGTATAAAAATACAAACACAAAAGCAATAACAGACAGGTAAATATATACAAAATTCCAAATAAAAGAAATAGTGTCACACTTTTAAAAAGAACAAGTAAAAAAGCATTAAGTTCGGCCGGGCCGAACTTTTCATACCCTCCACCATAAAATATTCATTCCTGTCCCCAACTTTAAGTGAGTACGTTAAAATGTCAGATAATGTACATAAAATGCTTCATTCGGGAGGCCCTTTTTTATGGTGCCTATATCTAACTGTTGACAATTTTTGGTGGGCTAGAAATTGGGAGGTACTGTTATATAGGGGTTATAATAAAACATGGGTCTATGTTGAGAGTTTTTGATGGGAGCCTTTAATGTCAAATAACTCCTAGTTCGGTTAAAAAATTTAGCTAGAATCCTCAAAATATCGAAAATCGGTACATAACGTGGGAACTTCAAATGTCATTAACAGCTAGTTCGGAGGTATATGGGCTATACGAAAATATGAACTTAAATGAACAATTTTTGTTGCAGAATTTTTGTTTACTTTTAAATTTCAAATCACAGAAAGTTCGTCCAAAAATAAAGCTAAGGTACGGAAAATCGGGAGGTTTGTTTTGGGGCTATACAAAAACATGGACCTACGTTCGGTTAAACATTTTAAGTAAAATCCTCAAAGTACCGAAAATCGGGAAGTATCGTTATATTGGGGCTATGTTGAAAATTGTTGATGCAGATGCGTGGTGACCACTACAACCTTCAAATGTCAAATTACAGTTAGTTCTGTTAAAAATTTTAGCAAAAATGGCCAAATTACTGAAAATTGGGAGGTACCGTTACATGGGAGCTATATCCGAACATGGACCTATGTTGACAATTTTTGATGGAGAGGTGTTGTGACCACTAAGAACTTCAAATTTCAAATTACTGCTAGTTCGGTTTAATATTTCAGCTAAAATCATCAAATTACTGAAAATCGGGAGGTACCGTTATATAGGGGCTTTCTTGACAATTTTTGGTGGAGAGGTGTGGTGACCACTAAGAATTTCAAATGTCAAATGTTCAAATTACAGATAAATCGGTTAAAACTTGTTGGTAAAATTCTCAAAATATCTGAAATCGGGCGGTAACGTTATATGGGGGCTATTCCAAAACATGGACCTATGTCCACTAGTTATATAAGTTTATTGACATTTAAGAACCCTAAGTGTCAATTGATAGCTAAATCGCTCTGAAAATGTAAATAAAAACGTCAGAATGTCGTAAATCGGGGGTACCGTTATATGGGGGGCTATACCAACACGTGGACCTAGGTCCACAACTTTTGTTATATAAATTTAGTTACACTTAAGAACCCTAAATGTCAAATTATTGCTATATCGGTCTGAAAATGTAGCTAAAAACGTCAAAATACCGTAAATCGGGGGGTACCGTTATATGGGGGCTATACCAAAACGTGGACCTATGTCCACAAGTTTTGTCACATAAGTTTATTGACACTTAAGAACAATAAATGTCAAATTATAGCTAAATCGGTCGGAAAATGTAGCTACAAACGTCAAAATACCGCAAATCGGGGGGTACCGTTATATGGGGGCTATACCAAAACGTGGACCTATGTCCACAACTTTTATTATATAAGTTTATTAACACTTAGGAACCATAAAAGTCAAATTATAGCTACATCGGTCTGATAATGTAGCTAAAAACGTCAAAATACCGTATATCGGGGGGTACCGTTATATGGGGGCTATACCAAACCGTGGACTTATGTCCACAACTTTTGTCATATATGTTTATTGATACTTAAGAACCCTAAATGTCAAATTATAGCTAAATCGGTCTAAACATGTAGCTAAAAACGTCAAAATACCGTAAATCGGGGGGTACCGTTATATGGGGCCTATACCAAACCGTGGACTTATGTCCACAACTTTTGTCATATATGTTTATTGATACTTAAGAACCCTAAATGTCAAATTATAGCCAAATCGGTCTGAAAATGTAGCTAAAACCGTCAAAATACCGTAAATCGGGGGGTACCGTTATATGGGGGCTATACCAAAACGTGAACCGATATCGCCCATCATCGAACTTGACCTGCCTGCAAACAAAAGACGCATTTTCCCAAAATTTCAGCGTCCTATCTCTATTTTTGTGGATGCTAGAGTGATTACCACAGACGGACGGACGGACGGACGGACGTGCTCAGATCGACTTAGAATTTTACCCTGATCAAGAATATATATACTTTATAGGGTCGCAAATGAGTATTTCAATGCGTTACAAACGAAAAAACAAACTTAATATACCCTCCATACTATGGTGGAGGGTATAAAAACAAATAAAAGCTATTAATTATAAAATAATAAAACATTGTTGAACACTTCTCACGGTGCTCTTGAATCAAATTTAAATGGAAGGTGCTTACACCTGGGAAGTTTTTGCGGATTCTGAAACTACAATGTTCATAGATGAGAAAAATAAAAAAACTAAAAAATCGCCGGAGCGCTATTTAAATAAATCGCGATTCAAGTTGACATTTTTAAGTGTTTTTTTAGGTTTTCACGATTTTGCTTGGAAATATTAAATGCGATTTCTTCCTTGTCCCATAAAATATTTCCATTCACCTTTTTGATTCAATTATAAAATGTCCAATTATAAACTGTGTTTGGCATTTTACTAAGAAGCACAATTTCCTTAAGAAAACACAAAACACTGATTTTTTCACTCACTTTACTCAACGATTGCCTTTAGGAAACTGAAGAACAAATGCTCACTGCTGAATTTGTCGCAAAAAGAACAAAAATAATTCATACTTTTTTTCATCTTCGCTTGCAACGTTGGTCACGACATCCCGTCGTCTCTTTAATATGAAAAATGCGAGAGCCCTATTGTTACGCTCTTTGAAAAAATCCTCTCTCCACCCATAAAAATATGTTCTGACATAAACAAGTAAGCAAATGCTATAGTCGGATGGGGCCGACCATGTGATACCCTACACCACTACCCTTGCAATTAGCTACTAATAATAATAATAATAATTGTTCCACAAACATCCCACAAGGGACAAGGGGGACTTCTCTCGTATCAATGAGTGCACCCCGATGCATATTAGCTCAATGATATGGGACCTACAGTTTATCGCCGAGTCCGAACGGCGTGTCTAAGACACCACTTTTGTAAAGAAGTTTTACATGGCTGAAATACTCAGGAAATGTCGCCAACATTACTGAGGGGTATTTTGCAACCGTTGAAAAGTGTTTTTTTTATGTTGCCTGGCCGGGGAATCGAACCCACTACCTTATGTGTGCAGGGCGGGTGTGCATACCATTGCACCACGGTGGCACACTGCAATTAGCTACTAGCACATCAAAATTCATTTATTTAACAAATAAACTTATTGTAAGAAATAACTTTGTGGATTCTACCGTGTCCTAAGACTCCACTTGTAACGAAGTTGTTCTTGGCTTAAATACTCAGGAAATGTCGCCAAAATTTGCGTTGCATGCCGGAAAAATTCATATTCAGTTATACGTCAGGAGGCTGTGGGTGCCTTGGCCTTCACTAAAATTAATATTAAAAAAAAACTATAACGACAGCTAAGTGCCCCCATGCTGCAATATACACTAGCTGTCATCTGAATAGGTTTGATTTTTTTCTTTTTATATGTTCAGGTATCTTCTGATGTGTTCGTATTGCAGATCCATACTATTTACTTTTTGAGAGTCCTATACTATGCCAACATTCCCAAGAAAAAACTTGACGGTGTTGCCATATTTTCGGAAAATATCCCAATTATAATAAAATATGTACAAAAAAGTGTCCAATTTTTGCGATCATCAGAATAGGTTTGAATCAAATAAAATTGAAAAATTGTACCACCCATGCAAATATTGTGAAGTTTTTTGGTTTACTTTAGTAAAATGGAACATTCTGATAAATCCTACAACAAATTTGACCCGCTTTATTTGGAACGTGGGTTCAATTCTCAACATGGAAAAGTTACCAAGATCTTTCAGATAAAATCAAGAAATATTCCAACAATAACGTTTTATAAACTTGCTTTAAATAACTTTTTGATTTCGTTAGATCTCTTCTGAGCTTCGAAATTGTCTGAATGCAAATGCCAAGTGTGGCCATATTATTAGGATCGATAAATTAGAAAGGTCATTGAAATTAGTTGGTATTTTAGTTCAAGTTTCATTTTTTAACTATCCTTGCAGTACAAATTTAAGTTTTATCATGCTCACAAATCCACCATAGTTGACCACATGTATCATTAATTAACCACAGTTTAGTTGATATGTAAACATGATAATACTTAAATTTGTACTGCAAGGATAGTTAAAAAGTGAAACTTGAACTAAAACACCAACTATTTTCAAAGACCTTTCTAATTTATCGAATCAAACTTCTGAGTTATGGCGTGATGCATACATTCTTGATGAACTTTAAGAGCACGACAATAAACCCGTAACATAAATTCCATTTCGCTATAACTCAGAAGTTTGACCTATGGCATAACTGTCCTTCCGGGTTCATAATATTAACTTCATCGGCTTTCATCGGCAAAAAGAATATTTCACCCACCAAGCTTTTATCTTCATATTTATGCGATGTGATTTTTTTCCTTAAAAACGGTTCAAGAATACGGGTTTTTTGTTTTAGCACCGAACTCAGGTAAGATGCTGTCAAAAAATGTATTTTCCCCGATTGGCAATTTTATTAGCTTTCTAATGGTATACATATAAGCTTAATCGGTTACTTAAAATCGGTACAATATCCGGGTTTTATATCGCTATATCCGGTTCAAAATATTAGATAACCGGATCTATTCTCCAAGAAAATGTGTCATTAACGTGTTCAGCATATCGGGAGCTATATATGGTAAATATTTCAGATACATCCCAGATGGCAATATAAGCGATAACCAATGTGTATGTCTACCTACCAATACATAACAAATAACGAATATACAGAAAAACAAAACATAGTTTTTTTCTGAACAAAAAACGGGTAAATGTCAAAAAGGACAATGAAAACGTGACAATATCGATTAGTTGTCAATGAGAACCTTACCTAAAATTCTCTGAGCAATATTTTTGTGGAATATTTGGATGCTGTAAAATCTCATCTTGTGGTACTTTTACTACGGTTCAATAAAGAAAGGACGAATATGACATGAAAGGAATTGAGTTAGAAGAATGAAATGTTCTACAAAAAGATCCGCCATTCGATTTGACTGAAGACATGTAATCTCAAAACGATGCTACAATAACGGCAAACAGATATATAAAACTATTTTCTCAAGCATCATAGGCGAAAATTCAAAAAATTCATCGCGCGATATCTCAGAAACTTGACCTATGGGGAAAATTTCCTTTTGGGTTCTTAATATACTCACTAAGGCTTTCATCTCCAAAAGGAATTTTCCACCGCACAGAAACCTTGTTGCACAGTGTTATTAGAAATAGTTAGTCAGAACGGAAAAACGGTACATTTAAAATTTATATTTTCTACAATGATAAGGGCCATCGTTATTTAGGTGTAAAATTGCGATTGACGTGTGAATTCTGTGAATATATTATTGCGGAATCTTTTGTATATTTCATATACCGTAATGGTATTTAAATCAATTAAATAGTATTGTAACCCATAAGTTATTTTAATTAAGAAGTTTCGGGGTAAATAAATGTAAGGCCCATTTTTCCCAAATTCTTAATTAAAAATAGGGATTAAGTATGGAAATTAGTTGAGTTTAGCTTAATTTTTTTTTTATTTTTTATGTATCTTATCTAGATTAATGTATTAAATGTTTTCCTGCGACTTTTGGTTTTATAGCAGATTTTAGGAAATAAGCCAATTCGGGAACTAAACTTTTTTAAGTTTGGTTCAAATAAAACTTCTCTTATGGGACACATTGTGACAAATAAGATCAAATATCACTTAGAGTTGATCACGGCATAGCAGATAAGAAATTACAAAATGAAAAAGTCCGTCCTACGTTTCCAACGATACGGGTGGAAGTAGGAAAAGTAATAACTGCATTACAAATGGAATAATTCGAATTTCAAATAAAATAATTCGAATTACAAATGGAATAATTCAAATTACAAATGGCATCATTCGAATTACAAATACATCTAAAATATTTCGAATTACATCTGAAAAAGGTGTAAATGCAAATTTCAGCCATTTTAGTTAATGCGGATAAAATCTACAAAATTACCAAAATCATGTGGTACCTTTCTATGTGGGCTATATGAAAAAGTGGACCTGTAGCGACAATTCTCTGTCGGAATATGTTATTTCCCCAGGGAAGACTAAATACCAAATGTCAGCCATTTTAGTTCGATAATGCGGCTAAAATCATTAAAATTACATAAATCGTGAGGTACCGCTCTATGGGAGTTATATCAAAACAAGCAAGAAAATTCTATAGTCGGACGGAGCCGACCATGGGATACCCTATACCACTATCCCTGGACAATCGCTCTCCACGGAACTTATTTTCAATGATTGTGAAAATTTAATTATCAAATATCAGAGATGTAATGTATAATACTTATGACCAAAACCAAAAAGTTATCTAGCATGACAAAGACATTTTTCTAGCAGGAAAGGAAAATTTAGTTCACACAAACTAAAATGTAATGAAACCCACTTATGTAGTACTACTACTTCCATTGTTTAACCGCTACGTTATTGAAATTTTTACCAATTTCACACAAAAGTTTCAGCCCATTTAACCCGCTAAATATTATCTGATCTTCACGTTGGTTTGTAGGCTTCTTCTTCATCATAAACTCAAACTTTGTCTAAAATTTTGCGGGTTATTATTTTGACCTACAGAGCCGCTACAAAATTGGTTAAAATTTTGTTTTTGGTCCATTTCATCCCCTGAATATTTCACGATCATCACCAAAAAACTAATCATTTCTATTCTGGCCCGAACCCAACATCCTTAAAAAATTCGTTACAAGCGGTCCATAATTGCGGCATTAAGCTTGTTTACAATTTTTAATGAACGGACACACATCGCTAAATCGCTTTAAATTCGTCGAGATATGAATTTTGGCAAATAAGGGGTCTAGTACGAATATTTCGTGGTGTTACATAAACTTTTGGAGAGACAATATATAGCATGGGATAAAAATGTGTTTCTCTACACAGAACCCATTATATATTAGGCAGTAGGCCCGTTATGTAGCAAACACTTTATTGCAATTTACATCAGAGGAAGGGTCAGTAGTTTTTTCCATATGTAGGCTACTTTGCGAAATATATATATGTCCTCAAGGAATTAAAATATCGACCAAAAATAAAATTTTTATTTTTTTCATACAAAAGTAATGGTCCATTTCACCCGCTAAAGGATATCAGATCATCATTGAAAATTGTAGACATCTTTTTCGACCAATACTCTTACCGGGTGCAAAATTTCGTGACTATTGATGTATAATTGCGACTTCTAGTGAGTTTATTATTACACTACAAACAAATAACGGAATATATTAGGCTGTAACTCGGTTATCTGATCATGCACACCAACATAATTGGCATCAATTGAAAGGTCAAGCGTTCCACTTTCAAGTATATCTCACTTGTCCGGAATGTCACTTCCAGGAATTAAGATATAATCTGTATATTCAAAATTTTCACAATTTTCACACAAAAGTTTTGGTCCATTTAACCCTCTAAGCTTCTCCTTTGTGATATACTCTTACCTTATTTAAAACTACGCGTTGACTATTATTGTGACCTACAGAGCCGCTAGAAAATTGGATAAATATTATGTTTTTGGTCCATTTCACCCGCTAAATATTTCACGATCATCACCAATCAAAATAGCGATCTATTCTGATGTGAACCCGACTTCCATACCAAATTTTGTGACGATCGGTCCATAATTGCGGCCTGGAGTTTGATTACAATTTATAATGGACAGACGGACGGACGGACAGACACACATCTCAAAATCGCTTTATCTCGTCGCGATATGAAGATTGGTATACCACATGGGGGTCTCCGACGAATATTTCGCGTTGTTACATGATTTTTTGCCAAAACAAACTTATAAAATAAATATAAATATTGTTTCGTTATGTTCCGCATTCAAGTTCCTTTTTAGGTATTTTCTGTATTTCTGGGCCCGCATGACGTTTCAGCCCCCTCCGGGATCTAAATTGTAATTAGCGATGCGGAAGTTATCCTGGAAAATAATGCTAGAGAAGATAACTAACTTTTCTGCTAAAATTTTAATGGTCAAATTAAAATTTGCTTAGGAATTAATCTTGTTAACTTGGGTTGGCTCTATTATTTTTCACACCTCATTTAAGGCTTAATCATAAATCATAAATGCCCTGCCCAATACAGCATCGAACCCCAAATTGGACAAAAGTTAATTAAACTTTTTTACGTAATATCATTTAATTATAAAAATGAAAAATCCGCCATAACACACTTTGCAGAAATGTTTTAGAAACGTTTAAAGAATTAGTGACGACTATGGCTCTATTATTTCGCACAACATTTCAAAATCATAAAAAGTGTAATAACAACATTAATGCGAAATATAACATAAATAATTTATTGTTAAGTACCTGCATAAACCCAGCAAAATTAAATGGAAGTGATTCCATGTGAAATCATGATTTCACTGGTTCTTTTGCATGAGTGCGAAAGGAGTCGTGAAAGATCCGATCTTTTTCATCGAATTTTCATGAGTGCAATTGAAGTCGTGAAAGGTCCGATCTTTTTCATCGAATTTTTTTGAGTGAAATTGAAGTGGTGAAAGATCCGATCTTTGTCATAATATTGTCATGAGTTCAAATAAATTGATAAGTAACCGCACAATAAATTATCAAATACTCATATTCCCGAATAATTGGGTACTTGCAAAAGTAATTGTTAAAATGAAAATAAAAAAGTCAGATGAAAGTGGTCGATAGTGCCAAAATTTATATATTTTAATTAAAAATACAATGTAAATTGATAAAAAACAAAAGAAAAATATATTTTGTGTTTGGAAACCTGTTTCGTTTTGTGGATATTAAAAATAAGTATGAAAAAGACCCGGTCTATAAATCACGAGCTTCCCCAGCCGACCAACACCGATATAGTAAAACATATCGAGCTGAAATTATTGGGTTGGTTGGGCCATGTTAACAGGATGGATAAAGATGACACCGGCATATGAATACGAGCCATTTGACTTTATACGACCCGAGTGAACAAAACTCCAATGGAAAGATCACGAAGAAGATCGGTAAAATAAGTACAAAAGAGACCATAACATGGTAACTATTACAGGATAAGCTTTTTCTCTTGAAATAAAATTTAGACTAGATTTCCCAAACGATAAGCTTGGTTCAGAGATTGACACATAATTTATCGAATATTGGAAAAACGGAACCCCCCAAGTTGAAAGAAATATCTTGCAGCCATCGGAAGAGATAAATATGATATTGCAGATTAATATAATTTATAATTTTAAAAATTACATACAAAATAAAGAAAAATAACATCTGGCGATACAAATCATCTGCGAATTGTATTCTTATTAATTCAACAAATTACATAATTGTATTGCGAATTTTATTTCTGATTGGCGAAAATCCGGATCCAAAGCATTGGTGCAAGAAGCCATGACAATGAACTGGTGCAAGAAGCCATGACAATGAACTGGTGCAAGAAGCCATGACAATGAACTGGTGCAAGAAGCCAAGACAATGAACTGGTGCAAGATGCTATGACAATGAACTGGTGCAAAATGCTATAACAATGAATTCGTGAAATCATGTGTCACTCCCTTGTAAATGTCATTGGTGATTCACCTAAATTTTCACCTATGACATGTCACTTGCACCTATGATTCAACTCATGATTTGTCATCGAACATTTTCCTGGGAATACATACACTGTACCCCGGTTAACTACCTCTCATAAAATTCTCAAAAATTGAGGCAGTTATGCGGGAAAGGCAGTTACGAAAATCCCGCATAGCTACCACATGTGGGTAGTTACAAAAATCTGATCTCAAACCTTGCCAATAACGACAAAAGTTAGAACATAATTGTCAAAAAAACAAAACGGTGTATAGTAGAATAGTTCCTTTTAAGTCTAAAAATATACAGGTTATATTATTTAATCAATAAGAAATTTAGTCGTCAACAGTGAGCGTAGCACCATAATATAACGCTGGACACCTTCATCACAATTCAGGTTGTCATCGAACTTGATTATCTCAGAAATACAACAGTGCGGGCAATAAACCGATAAAATATTATTAAATGTTTCTTTTAGGGAAAATATTTGACGGGCAAATATCCGAATTGGGTACTTATAGAAAAGTAGTTAACCGGGAGGGTCTAAACTTATTTATATGAAAAAACTTTGGGGATTTATGTTCTGAGGCAATACAACGGGAAAGGCAGTTAAGCAGAGAGGTAGATAACCGAGCTGCAGTGTACATATCTTTAGTTCATTGAAATTCGAGGGTCGTGTTGCGTATGTGTGATATATGCATAGGTAGCCATTGCGTGCTTATACGCCCTGTGACACTATGCGGTCATCTCTTCTCTATTATCTATACTTATAAAAGAGTTCAGTAATGATGACTCACTGACTGACTGACTGATAATCAACGCCTAGACTAAACGGCTAAAGCTAGAATCTTGAAATTTTGGGTGAGGGTCACTCTTGGTCCGAAGGTGTCAGATAAGGCTGGATTTTTGGAAATTCGACCTAGAAGGGTACGAAAAGTACTAAAAGGTACTAAATATGGTACCCTTTGTATTAGGCAAACGCGAAGAGCTAGAATTCTGAAATTTGGAATGAGGTCCACTGATGAAGAGTTAGAAAGGCGTACCAAATGGTTTTTGGAAATTCGAACTATAAGTGTACGAAAAGTACTAAAAGTTACTAAATTTAGTACTATTTGGTATTACGTGAACGGATAGAGCTAAAATCTTGAAATTTGGAATGAAAATCAAGGTTTAGAAGATGAGTTGATAAAGGAGGTGGTTTTGAAAACGTGTACTCATGTGTACGAATAGTACTAAATGGTACTAAATTTGGTACAATTTGAATTTGGGCGAACCAACAAAGTTGGAATTCTGAAATTTGGAATTACTATTACTGTTGGAGCATAAGTTTGAGATATGGAGGTAGTTTTCGAAATTCGTACATATGGGTACGCAAGGTACTAAATAGTACCAAATAAAGTACAATTTGGATTTGGGGGAACGGATGCAGCTGGAATCCTGAAATTTAGAATTAGGATAACAGTCGGGGTGTAGGATAGAGGTATTTTGGAAATTCGTACTTCTGGGTACGAAAAGTACTAAATGGTACCAAATTTGGTACAATATGAATTTAAGTGATCGGATAGAGCTGGAATAGTGAAATTTGGAATTAAGATTACTATTGGAGTGTGGGATTGGGATACTTTGGAAATTCGTACTTATGGCAACGAAAAGTACTAAATGGTACCAAATTTGGTACAATTTGGATTTGGGTGATCAGATACATTTGGAATCCTCAAATTCGAAATTAAGATTACTTTTGGAGTGCTGGATAGAGGTAGGTTTGGAAATTTGGACCTATGGGAAAAAAGTACTAAATTGTACTAAATTGTACTAAATTTGGTACAATTTTGATTACGGTAATCTGATGCAGCTGTAATTCTGAAATTTGGAATTAAGATTACTGTTGGCGTGTAGGATTGAGGTAGTTGTAGAAATTCTTACTCATGGGTACGAAAGTACTAAATGGTACCAAATTTGGTACAGTTTGCATTTTGGTGAACGGATATAGCTGGAAACCCGAGATTTGGAATAAGGAGTACTGTTAGAGTGTGGGATTGATAAAGTTTTGGAAATTTGTAGTTATGGGTAGGAAAAGTACTAAATAGTACTAAATTTGGTACAATTTGGATTTCAGTGATAGGATACATTTGGAATCGTGAAATTCGGAATTAAAATTGATGTTGGAGTGTTGATAGAGGTAGGTTTAGAAATTCGTACTATGGATACGAATAGTACTAAATGGTACCAAATTTGGATTTGAGTTATCGGATATATCTGGAATTCTGAAATTCGGAATTAAGCTTATTGTTTGAACCAAGCACTGAGGTAGTTTGGAAAATTTGTACTTATGTGTACGAAAAGTACTAAATGGAACCAAATCTGGTACAATTTAGATTTGAAATTTTTATTTATGGGTACGATAAGTACTAAATGGTACCAAATTTTAATTTATGTGATCGGATACATTTGGAATCGTGAAATTCGGAATTAAAATTGCTGTTGGAGTGTTGAAAGAGGGATGTTTGCAAATTCGTACTCTTGGGTACGAATAGTACTAAATAGTACCAAATTTGGTACAATTTGGATTTGGGTGAACGGATATAGCTGAAATTCCGAGATTTGGAATAAGGGAGTACTATTGGAGTGTAGGATTGATAAAGTTTTGGAAATTTTTAGTTATCAGTAGGAAAAGTACTAAATTTGGTACAATTTAGATTTCAATGATGGGATACATTTGGAATCGTGAAATTCGGAATTAAATTGCTGTTGGAGTGTTGAAAGAGGGAGGTTTGCAAATTCGTACTTTGGATACAAAAAGTACTAAATGGTATCAAATTTGGTACAATTTGGACTACTGTGATCGGATGCAGCTGTAATCCCGAAATTTGGAATTAAGATTACTGTTGGCGTGTAGGATTGAGGTAGTTGTAGAAATTCTTACTCATGGGTACGAAAGTACTAAATGGTACCAAATTTGGTACAGTTTGCATTTTGGTGAACGGATATAGCTGGAAACCCGAGATTTGGAATAAGGAGTACTGTTAGAGTGTAGGATTGATAAAGTTTTGGAAATTTGTAGTTATGGGTAGGAAAAGTACTAAATTTGGTACAATTTGGATTTCAGTGATAGGATACATTTGGAATCGTGAAATTCGGAATTAAAATTGATGTTGGAGTGTTGATAGAGGTAGGTTTAGAAATTCGTACTATGGATACGAATAGTACTAAATGGTACCAAATTTGGATTTGAGTTATCGGATATATCTGGAATTCTGAAATTCGGAATTAAGCTTATTGTTTGAACCAAGCACTGAGGTAGTTTGGAAAATTTGTACTTATGTGTACGAAAAGTACTAAATGGAACCAAATCTGGTACAATTTAGATTTGAAATTTTTATTTATGGGTACGATAAGTACTAAATGGTACCAAATTTTAATTTATGTGATCGGATACATTTGGAATCGTGAAATTCGGAATTAAAATTGCTGTTGGAGTGTTGAAAGAGGGAGGTTTGCAAATTCGTACCCTTGGGTACGAATAGTACTAAATAGTACCAAATTTGGTACAATTTGGATTTGGGTGAACGGATATAGCTGAAATTCCGAGATTTGGAATAAGGAGTACTATTGGAGTGTAGGATTGATAAAGTTTTGGAAATTTTTAGTTATCAGTAGGAAAAGTACTAAATTTGGTACAATTTAGATTTCAATGATGGGATACATTTGGAATCGTGAAATTCGGAATTAAAATTGCTGTTGGAGTGTTGAAAGAGGGAGGTTTGCAATTCGTACTTTGGATACAAAAAGTCCTAATGGGATCAAATTTGGTACAATTTGGACTACTGTGATCGGATGCAGCTGTAATCCCGAAATTTGGAATTAAGATTACTGTTGGCGTGTAGGATTGAGGTAGTTGTAGAAATTCTTACTCATGGGTACGAAAGTACTAAATGGTACCAAATTTGGTACAGTTTGCATTTTGGTGAACGGATATAGCTGGAAACCCGAGATTTGGAATAAGGAGTACTGTTAGAGTGTAGGATTGATAAAGTTTTGGAAATTTGTAGTTATGGGTAGGAAAAGTACTAAATAGTACTAAATTTGGTACAATTTGGATTTCAGTGATAGGATACATTTGGAATCGTGAAATTCGGAATTAAAATTGATGTTGGAGTGTTGATAGAGGTAGGTTTAGAAATTCGTACTATGGATACGAATAGTACTAAATGGTACCAAATTTGGATTTGAGTTATCGGATATATCTGGAATCCTGAAATTCGGAATTATGCTTATTGTTGAACATAGCACTGTGGTAGTTTTGAAAATTTTGTACTTATGGGTACGAAAAGTACTTAATGGTACTAAATTTGGTACAATTTGGATTTCGGTGATCTGATGTAGCTGCCATCCTCAAGTTTGGAATTAAAATACCTGTTGAATTGTAGGATTGATAAAATTTTGGGAAATTTTTAGTTATGGGTAGGAAAATTACTAAATTGTACTAAATTTGGATTTGAGTGAATGGATAGAGTTGGAATCAAGAAATTTGGAATTAAGATTACTGTAGGAGTGTAGGATTGAGATATGGAAGTAGTTTTTTGAAATTCGTACTTATGAGTACGAAAAGTACTAAATTTGGTACAATTTGGATTTAAGCGAACGGCTAGAGCTGGAATCTTGAAGTTTGGAATTAAGATTACTGTTGCGGTGTAGGATTGAGGAAGTTTTGGAAATTCGTACTTATATGTACGAAAACTACTAAACGGTACTTAATTTGGTACAACTTGGATTTGAGCGAACGGGTAGAGCTGGAATCAAGAAATTTGGAATTAGTATTACTGTTGGAGTGTAGGATTGAGATATGAAAGAAGTTTTGGAAATTCGTACTTATGAGTACGAAAAGTACTAAATTTGTTCAATTTGGATTTGAGCGAACGGCTAGAGCTGGAATCTTGAAGTTTGGAATTAAGATTACTGTTGGGATGTAGGATTGAGGAAGTTTTTGAAATTCGTACTTATATGTACGAAAAGTACTAAACGGTAGTATATTTGGCACAACTTGGATTTGAGCGAACGGTTAGAGCTGGAATCTTGAATTTTGGAGTTAATATTACTGTTGGGGTTAGTTTTGGAAATGCGTACTTAGTTTTGGAATTGCGTACTTATGCTTACAAAAACTACTACATTTTGTACAATTAGGATTTGGGTGAAATTATAGCGCTCGAATCCTAAAATGTGGAATTAGGTACACTTAGGGGTACGAAATGGTTCCATGTATGGTACAATTTTGTATTGGATGAACGGATAGATCTGGATTCGTGAGATTTGGAATTAAGGTTACTGTTATCATTTGCTTATAACGTCCGATTTAAGAAATATGTGCCATAAATATACGAAAAGTTGTCAATGACACAGGATTTTGTACAATTTGTTATTATGTAAAGGGAATTTTGAAATAATAGGAGGAGATTCGTATTTATGTATTTACATGTAAAGTACTTAATAGTTCTATAATTGGTTTTAGGGGAACAGATAGAGCTGGAAATGAGGATGGCGGTTGTTGGGTTAGGCCGTATTTGCGCTAAGAAACCTCAATTAAAATATCTCAAAAAATGTGGATTGCTCTTGATGTGTAGGCGTGACGAAAATCGAACTAAAGTGGTACGTATTAGTACACAAAATGTTTCCACCATTCTATATTATATATTGTTTATTTGTTTTGTATATTTAACGCATACGAAGTAGCGGGCACTTTGCTAGTTATTGAATAAATGGCCTACATATGTGCATAAATTAGAACATTTCAAAAAATCCACCTACGGACCTGATTTTGAAAATTTCGTTAATTCAAAATAATTGGATAGACCTATTTGCCAACAGTAATATAACTACGTTTACGTAACCGGAGGAACATAAGATGTTGGATTAATGCACTTATGGCGTAAAAGTCATTCAAAAACATGCACACATACGGCTAAATCCTTACTATAACCGACTGACATTTCTCATACTTAACATACATGTGTATATGTAGCTTTGTGATTCATATGCAGTTGGTGCATTTGTATATCAGCTAATACGCACATACATATATGTAAGTATATTTGACACCAGATGACAATTACCCCATTTTTCATTGTTGTTAAATTCTTTTTAATTTTGTTTTGTTTTCATTCACACATTGTCGTTTGGGCTTCTTGTCTTTTGTTTAGTTTTCAAATCTTGTGTTTATGTGTGAGCGCGTTTTTTTGTTTTTCTCTGCCATTCTTTTCACTGAGTGTGAGAGTAACTATAAACGCAACGGAGCAAAAACAGAAAAGTGACACAGAGAAAGTATTTGCAACAGGATTCATTTGGTTGTAGCCTTTGTTGATTATTGTCATACGGTTTATGCCGTTCATACAGCTTCGTTAGGCAATTCAAGTAACAATAGAAGAACAATGTTTTTGTTATTATAGCTTCATCTGTTATTTACTTTGTTGTTGATCTTCTTCTTCTTTTGCTGCTGCTACTTGTTTTTGTTGTTGCAATATTAACACGTCGTTGCCATTGTCGCTTCTATTGTTACAATCGGTTGTCATTTTTCTTTTTAAGATTTAAATAAAATTGTCGTCTGGTATTCAACAAAACCATTGTTTCTATTTATGGAGTTAACACTGAAGTGTATACAGATTTGGATTATTTCGTATAACTTACAGTTAATAGTTACACTTTTACATTTATAAAATGTATAACATTTATACAAAATAACAGCAATAATTATGTTCATTCTATAATTTAAATTTATAGAAATACTAGCTGAACCCGGCGCGCTTTGCTGCCCCGACTACGATAAAATATAATGGAATGCCATAATTATATTAACTTTTTTAATATTTTGACGAATAAATATAGGAGATGTGAAGGAGTTATATACCTATTCAGGGTTGTTATGGAGCTACTATGGTATCTTTTTAAGTTTGAGGAGGTAACACTCCTTCGAAAGCCTTTCCGCCTATAAGTATTCCTAATGATTTAGATATATCATAATAAAACATAAATCTTAAGAAGACTCTCAAAGATATGATACTTAACATCCTTGGTCAATTCCTTCCTAACTATAAGTACTTCTGTAAATGATGATGGCTTTTACTGACTGCTAAGTCTTCAAAATTTCATTGAAATTGAACATACGTAACAAAAACATTAAATCGACCGATAATATATATGGGTAGCTATATTCCTATATGAACCGCTCTCGATATAATTTGTCATATTTATTTTTAGACCAAATCCCGTCTTACATTCACATTTTGTGCATAAAATACGGAAAATCAGCCGAAAATATATATGGGAGCTACATTCTAATCTGAACCGATTTCGGTATAATTTGTCCCATTTATTTCTAGAACGAATTGCGTCACGCTTTCCAAATTTCAGTGAAATTGGACATATGTATGTAGTGCGTCCAAATCTAAACCGGTCTCGATAGAATTTGGCACATTTATATTTAGAACAAATTCCGTCAGACATCCCAAATTTCAGCGACATTGGACACATATAGCGTGTTTAGAGCATCAAATACAGAAAATCGGCCTAAAATATAGATAGGAGCAATATCCAAATCTGAGCCGATTTCGATATGATTTGGCACATTTATGTCTAGACCAAATCCCGTTACGCATTCCAAATTTCACAGAAATTGGACAGAAATAGCGAGTTTGGTTCATAAAATACAGGAAATCGGCCGAAAATATATACAGGAGCTATATCCAAATCTGAACTGATTTCGATATAATTTGGCACATTTATTTCTAGACCAAGCTCTGTAACACATTCCAAATTTCAGCGAAATTGGACATATATAGCGTGCTTGGTGCATAAACAACAGAAAATCGGCCGAAAATATATATGGAAGCTATATTCAAATCTGAACCGATCTCTATATAAGTTAGCACATTTATTTCTGGAACAAATTCCGTCAGACCCTCCAAATTTCAGCGAAATTGAACATATACAGCGTGTTTGGTGCATAAAATGTGGAAAATCGGGCGAAAATATATATTGGAGCTATATCCAAATCTGAACCGTTTTCGATATAATTCGGCACATTTATGCCTAGACCAAATTCCGTTACACATTCCAAATTTCAGCGAAATTGGACGTATGTAGCGTGTTTGGTGCATCAAATGCGGAAAATCGGCCGAAAATATATATGGGAGCTATATCCAAATCTGAACCGATTTCGATAAAATTTGGCACATTTATGTATAGACCAAATTACGTTACACATTTCAAATTTCAGCGAAATTGGACATATATAGCGTGCTTGGTGCATAAAATACAGGAAATCGGCGAAAATATATATGGGAGCTATATTCAAATCTGAACCGATATCTATATCATTTAGCAAGTTGATTTCTAGAACAAATTCCGTCAGACCCTCCAAATTTCATCGAAATTGGACATATATAGCGTGTTTGGTGCATAAAATAAGGAAATCGGCCGAAAATATATGTGTATGGGAGCTATATCCAAATCTGAATCAATCTCAATATAATCTGGCACATTTATTTCTAGAACAAATTCCGTGAGAAATTCAAAATTTCAGCGTAATTGGACATATATAGCGTGTTTGGTGCATAAAATAAGGAAGTTGGCCGAAAATATATGTGTATGGGAGCTATATCCAAATCTGAACCGATTTTGATATAAATTGGCACGTTTATTTCCAGAGCAAGTTCCGTCATACATTCCAAATTTCATCGAAATTGGACCTAAATAGCATGTTTGGTACATAAAATAAGGAAATCGGCCGAAAATATATGTATGTGGGAGCTATATCCAAATCTGAACCGATTTGAATATAATTTGGTAAATTTATTTCTACATCAAATTCCATCACACATACAAAATTTGGAGATTGTATCTGTAATACTTCTAAAGATTATGCAAATATCTTAATCTAAAAATCTAAATTTTTTGGAGGTACCTCCGGTTTTGATGCTATATCTCCAGATCAACGCGAAATTTCAAAAAATGATATAGCCTATTTTCATTCCAGGCCATGTAGCAATGTACCCTAAACATTTCAGTAAGATCTGTTCAGCGGTTTTCGAGTCTATAAGGCACAAACAAACAAACAAACAGACAGACAAACAAATTTCAATTTTATATATATAGATAACTAGCTGAACCCGGCGCGCTTTGCTGCCCCGACTACGATAAAATATAATGGAATGCCATAATTATATTAACTTTTTTAATATTTTGACGAATAAATATAGGAGATGTGAAGGAGTTATATACCTATTCAGGGTTGTTATGGAGCTACTATGGTATCTTTTTAAGTTTGAGGAGGTAACACTCCTTCGAAAGCCTTTCCGCCTATAAGTATTCCTAATGATTTAGATATATCATAATAAAACATAAATCTTAAGAAGACTCTCAAAGATATGATACTTAACATCCTTGGTCAATTCCTTCCTAACTATAAGTACTTCTGTAAATGATGATGGCTTTTACTGACTGCTAAGTCTTCAAAATTTCATTGAAATTGAACATACGTAACAAAAACATTAAATCGACCGATAATATATATGGGTAGCTATATTCCTATATGAACCGCTCTCGATATAATTTGTCATATTTATTTTTAGACCAAATCCCGTCTTACATTCACATTTTGTGCATAAAATACGGAAAATCAGCCGAAAATATATATGGGAGCTACATTCTAATCTGAACCGATTTCGGTATAATTTGTCCCATTTATTTCTAGAACGAATTGCGTCACGCTTTCCAAATTTCAGTGAAATTGGACATATGTATGTAGTGCGTCCAAATCTAAACCGGTCTCGATAGAATTTGGCACATTTATATTTAGAACAAATTCCGTCAGACATCCCAAATTTCAGCGACATTGGACACATATAGCGTGTTTAGAGCATCAAATACAGAAAATCGGCCTAAAATATAGATAGGAGCAATATCCAAATCTGAGCCGATTTCGATATGATTTGGCACATTTATGTCTAGACCAAATCCCGTTACGCATTCCAAATTTCACAGAAATTGGACAGAAATAGCGAGTTTGGTTCATAAAATACAGGAAATCGGCCGAAAATATATACAGGAGCTATATCCAAATCTGAACTGATTTCGATATAATTTGGCACATTTATTTCTAGACCAAGCTCTGTAACACATTCCAAATTTCAGCGAAATTGGACATATATAGCGTGCTTGGTGCATAAACAACAGAAAATCGGCCGAAAATATATATGGAAGCTATATTCAAATCTGAACCGATCTCTATATAAGTTAGCACATTTATTTCTGGAACAAATTCCGTCAGACCCTCCAAATTTCAGCGAAATTGAACATATACAGCGTGTTTGGTGCATAAAATGTGGAAAATCGGGCGAAAATATATATTGGAGCTATATCCAAATCTGAACCGTTTTCGATATAATTCGGCACATTTATGCCTAGACCAAATTCCGTTACACATTCCAAATTTCAGCGAAATTGGACGTATGTAGCGTGTTTGGTGCATCAAATGCGGAAAATCGGCCGAAAATATATATGGGAGCTATATCCAAATCTGAACCGATTTCGATAAAATTTGGCACATTTATGTATAGACCAAATTACGTTACACATTTCAAATTTCAGCGAAATTGGACATATATAGCGTGCTTGGTGCATAAAATACAGGAAATCGGCGAAAATATATATGGGAGCTATATTCAAATCTGAACCGATATCTATATCATTTAGCAAGTTGATTTCTAGAACAAATTCCGTCAGACCCTCCAAATTTCATCGAAATTGGACATATATAGCGTGTTTGGTGCATAAAATAAGGAAATCGGCCGAAAATATATGTGTATGGGAGCTATATCCAAATCTGAATCAATCTCAATATAATCTGGCACATTTATTTCTAGAACAAATTCCGTGAGAAATTCAAAATTTCAGCGTAATTGGACATATATAGCGTGTTTGGTGCATAAAATAAGGAAGTTGGCCGAAAATATATGTGTATGGGAGCTATATCCAAATCTGAACCGATTTTGATATAAATTGGCACGTTTATTTCCAGAGCAAGTTCCGTCATACATTCCAAATTTCATCGAAATTGGACCTAAATAGCATGTTTGGTACATAAAATAAGGAAATCGGCCGAAAATATATGTATGTGGGAGCTATATCCAAATCTGAACCGATTTGAATATAATTTGGTAAATTTATTTCTACATCAAATTCCATCACACATACAAAATTTGGAGATTGTATCTGTAATACTTCTAAAGATTATGCAAATATCTTAATCTAAAAATCTAAATTTTTTGGAGGTACCTCCGGTTTTGATGCTATATCTCCAGATCAACGCGAAATTTCAAAAAATGATATAGCCTATTTTCATTCCAGGCCATGTAGCAATGTACCCTAAACATTTCAGTAAGATCTGTTCAGCGGTTTTCGAGTCTATAAGGCACAAACAAACAAACAAACAGACAGACAAACAAATTTCAATTTTATATATATAGATAATTTTGTAACTTTTAAATTTTTCCCTCAGAATTTTTTATACTTTGTTGTTTTCATCACTATATCGTCGGTGTCATGCTTAAGTGTTCCATACGCCATATTTGACATTTTGAGACCTTTCAAGGTATTTAACCCTGCCCTTTTCGAATTTCTAGTCGGGTTTCTTCTATCTCTTATAGTTTTCGAGATGCTCAAATGTCAATATGTTCCATATCCACATTCGACGCAAAAAATCTGCGTTTTTGTTCTATATCCATACTGTTTGGCGTATGGAACACAAAAGTCAAAAACGAATTGTTCCTCATGAAAAATTATGGCGTTTGGAACAAAAAATTTGCCAAGTTTTTCAAGTTACGAACAATTTGGCGTATGGAACAAATTGTTTTAAAGGACTAGGGTTAAAAACTGTGGAGGAATAGTTTTTAAATCTAAATATTTTAAAATGTTGTATTGTTATCTGAACCTAAAATTAATGTTTGTTTAAGATTAACGCCTCACGCTTAATAAATGATATGTAAGGTAATAAAAATATTAGAAACTGAACTAAAATACAATTTCATAGCCACTACCATTAGTTCAGAGAACCATTATTAAATTTGTTTATCAGATATATAGCCTTCTTAACATTTTCATTTAATTTATCATTATTTTAAAGTCTACAAATTTGTTTATTTTGCATTAAGGAGTTAACCCGAGTCGTACAGACCTTAAAACCCTATTTTAATGAATTCTTTCATGAAAACACCTAATAATTATACCCTACGCCCCTATGTGGGGAGGGTATTATAAGTTTGTTTTGGTAAAAATTCATTTAACACCGCGAAATATTGGTCGGAGACCCCCAATGTGGTAAACCAATCTTCATATCTCGACAAGATAAAGCGATTTTGAGATGTGTATCCGTCCGTCTGTCCATTATAAATTGTAATCAAACTCCAGGCCGCTTATGGACCGATCGTCACAAAATTTTGTATGGAGGTCGGGTTCAGACCAGAAAAGATCCCAATTTTTATTGGTGATGATCGTGAAATATTTAGCAGGTAAATAGACCAAAAACTTAATATTTATCCAATTTTGTTGCGGCTCTGTAGGTCGCAATAATAGTCCGAAATTGAAGTAAGGTAGCAGTTTATGGCAAAGAAACAGCTTACAATATGAAATGGCGATCATATAATATTTAGAGGGTTAAATGGACCACCACTTTTGTGTGAAAATTGTGAAAATTTTTAATATACAGCTCGTTAAAGGAACGCTTGACCTTTCCATTGATGCCAATTATGTTGATTTACGTGCTCAGATAACAGAATTACAGCCTAATATATCCAGTTATTTGTTTGTAGTGTAATCAGAAGCACTCAAGAGGTAGCAATTATAGCTCAATAATCACGAAATTTTGCACGAGTTAAGAGTTTAGGTTGACGAAACTGCCTATACTTTTGTATGAAAAACATATATATAATATAATTGTTCCACAAACATCTCCCTTGTATAAAAAACATACAAATATTATTTTTGGTCCATATTTTCATACCTGGAGGGCATATACCGGCAAAGTAGCTTACATATGGAAAAATAACTAATGTTATTTCCCCTGATGCAAATTGAAATAATGTGTCTGCTAGATAACGGTCTACTGCCTAATATGTAATGGGTTTTGTGTAGAGAACCACAATTTCCTCCCATACTACAAATTGTCTTTATCATGAAAGCTAATTTTTCAGTTCAGTTGTCCAATTGGATTTTTTATACAAATATCGTAGCATGGGGTCGCTTCGCCAACTATTTTATACTCTTAGGGTAAAGGGAATACATATATACAAAATACGACCAAAGATGTGCCTCATCGAAATAATAGTTTTAGACCCCAAGTATGTTTAGACGAAACTCGTTTCAGACAATTTGGAGTCGATTAAGCCCTGCCCGTTCATCTGTCTCTCTTACTGTCTAGCTGGATGGTGCGAACGATAACTCCCGAACGAATCTACCGATTCGAACCAAATTTTACACTTCATAATATTTTGCCCAAACTTAGTTTAATTTGGAATATGGGTTATATCGGTTCACTCCTTCGGGCACATTCCCCACAAATGTTCAAAATTTGTCTGAAAAATTGTGTGAACGATAACTGTCCAAACTTTCCATATATTATTATTCCTTCTTCTTCGCATAAAAAAATTAGGAAATGTGGAATTTAAGAGTCCTCTCGAATCGTTTTGAATTTTTCAGCAGATTGTCCTTGCGGTCCGCTTTACCATGGTATATTGCAATTGCAAGACCATACTTCCTGAGATTATGGCCGAAAAGCTCCAAGAAACTCTGAAAAACAAACAAGAAAACTAACTAAAATGGCAAAAACGCAAGATAAATCTCAAGGGGATTTTCTGATTGGTCCAAACTTTGCACATCCTATTATTTGTGCATTATCAAGCATACGTGAGGTACATGTGTACAATTTTTGGAGGATAGATCTTCAATAAACTTACAATTTTTTCAAATATCAAATATCAGAGATATGCCAAATTGCATTGCATATATATTTATATTAGATGTATTCCAAAAAGGAACCTGATATTCAAAGACAATTTAAAGATGTAGCAGGGGATGATCAATCTGAAATTTCCATTTTTGGCATATGTTTTAGAAATGTATAATTTATACAATTGTTCTACAAACATCCCAGTAGGGACAAGCGAGGCTTCTCTTACATCAATGGAACCATATTAGGTCACTGATATGTGACCTAGTTTTTATCGCCGAATCCGAGAGGCGTGTCCTAGGTTGCCACTTGTAATATCGCGAACATTACTAAGCGGTATTTTGCCACCGTTGCAAATTTGATGAGGCCTGGGAATCGAAACCGGACATTCAGCGTGATGTGGCAATTTAAATCGGATCGTCACAAATTTTTGTGGGTTGATTGAGGTCTCGGATGTTCCAGGAAGAAAGAAACCCATTGAATTTGGCGATCTTTGGGTAATATTGCGGGGTCGGAATGGGCAAAAACTTATGTGGAGAGATAGTCAACCTTTTATTCTTATGCGAATATCTCCGCTTTTGTAGTGCGACAATAAACTGCTCGTGTGAACTGTGTTTGAAATACGTGTTGTGAAAGATACGATACAAAATACCGTTGAAACAACGTGAAGAAGCATTTTAGAGTTTCAGTATGTTCTAAAGCAAGTCACTCACCTATCAGTCTGCCTGGCAGCATTTGTGATAGTATGTGTCAATTTTCGAAAATTTGAGAATGTATGTGTGAATTTTTGAAGACTGATGAACTTTAAAATGGTTTTGATTTTAAAATGAATCCCCATCAGTCTGGGTGAATTGTGTTTTTTTTTCAAATTCTTAATAAACAGTTTTGATAAACATAAAATAAAAAACGTAGAATTCATTAATTTTTGGAGGAGAAATTAAAGATTTTTAGACTTGACTGATGGTTCGTGCTACACACTTGTCAGTCACACGTACAGAAACGGTTCATCGGACTGACGGCACAGACTGATAAATGTGTGCGGGCCTTAAAGAATTGCTGAGAATGTTATTTGCAAGATTTTTGCAAACACATACTTGGTTCAACTCACAACAGTTTAGCTGATACTGACCAGAATTTCAAAAATTATTTAAACTTTTCCATATTTGATAGATTTTTATGTACTAGATGGAATTCCCCTTATGCGGCCCATACATTCACTGCCAAACTGCTGCTGCCGATGAACCCTTTGTGCACGTGTGAGGTTGGGTAGTGTGTGGCATTCCTTCAATCCACATTCCTGGAATGATAAATTTTTCTTCAAAACACGGTTTTTAGTTGAAGCTTTCACTGTTAATTTCCCCACAAACAATATTTATTATCTGCAATAATAGTTTTTTGATTACTTCGAAAATAAACAAAATTCATCGGATTGAAAGGGTCACATTTCCAAAACCAAAAAAGTTTTGATTTCTATTCTGCAACAAATATTTTCACATATATTGACAAATATTTCAAGATTTACTTATACCATTACAAATGCTGTCCTGCAAGCCCACAGGGTATGGGCCGCATTATGTGGTCTGTTCAACAGATAATTTCTACTACTTTAGAGCTACAATATTGCTAAAGACAGCCACGGTGCGCCTTAACTAATTTTAAATGGAATGTGCTTACACCTGGGAAGTTTTTGCAGATTCTGAAACTATAATGCTCATAGATGAGAAATATCAAGAAACAAAAAAAAATCGCCGGAGGGATTTTCAAATAACCCCCAAAAATGTGAACTTAAATCGCGATTTATTTGAAAATCCCTCCGGCGATTTTTTTGTTTCTGGATATTTCTCATCTACGATCATTGTAGTTTCAGAATCTGCAAAAACTTCCCAGGTGTAAGCACCTTTCATTTAAATTTGGTTAAGGCACACCGTGCAGCAAGGCCAAATTGTTATTCGTTTCTGAGATAAAGACCCGATAAATACAAAAAATTTAGTTTTAGCCCTTTTTATATGGGGCCATTATATCCGATCTGACAGGACAAAACCTAACTAGGATTTTTTATAGTCCCAATATGTACTTTGTGCATGCAACACACTTACAGTCAGTGCTGCATAGTGTTATCCAAGATGATTGACAATTTCCTTGACCATATGTCACTATGTACTTCAACATAATTTTTATGGAAAGGTCGAGAGTTCCTCTTTCAAACATAACATACGTGGGTTAAACATATCTTGCAGCAATAAAGTTATACAGGTCAACAAGTCAAAAACGACTGTAAGTGTGTTGCATGCAAATTTCCCGACCTCGATTTTTTTCGATATCGGTTTCATATTCATTTTGTTCTATGGGAAAACTGATCGTTTATTTTTTTCTCGTCTATATGAAGTCGTGAACCTGTACCGAAAATTTCTAGGGCAACGTTTTATACGACCAACGAAGACCAACTACTGAATTTCAGCCATTTCCATGGATTACTGTGGCCACAACCTTCAAAATACCACAATCGGAATGTACCGTTCTATGGGGACTATATGAAGGTGTGGCAATTTCGGTGGAATATTGAGGCCATAACATCCAAGATTCCGCGAAAAATTTCAGCGGAAATTCCCTAACGATGATTAAGTACCAAATTTCAGCCATTTCAGTGAAATATTGAAGCCATAACATTCAAAATAGCGAATATCGGGAGGACCTATCAACTAAATTCCAAAAACTAAATACCAAATGTAAGCCATTTCGGTGAGTTATTGTGGTCATAACCTTAAAAATACCGAAAATCGGGAGGTATCTTTCTATGGGGGATATATGTAGTAGAGTTGTACAATCTAGTTCATTTGAAAGATCTAGTTCAATAGCTCAGCTCTTTAAACTGAACTAGGTCAGTAATCTAGTTCTAAGTTCACTGTCCAGTTCAATCATTCGGTTAAAAATCGTTCACCGGCGGCTCTTAATCGGTCGTTTGATGAAAACGCATACATACACCAAATACAAACAAACAAAAGACTAATATAATTTAACTACTCCATAACAAAAATATTACATTTACATAGTTTTATTGCATTCTTAAAGAAAGATTAATTCATTTTTGAAAAAAACATCCTTCATTTAGGTGGCTGACAAAAAATTTTATGTTGTGTGTGTGTGTAGAAATTGTCATTGCGAAAAAGCTTTGTGCGTGTGTGTTTCTTTTTATGTTTTCCCTTTTTTTCAATCCAAAAAGGCAGATTCATTAGGTAATCGATTCGACATATTGTAATATGTTATGTCTCTATGTTTTTGTAGAAATCTTCATTTTCGGACTGCTATTCCATGTACCTTGATCCAAAACAAACTGATCACATTACGAAGGCATCCCTTAACATAGACGGGGTCACTTTATGTATTTGTGAACGACTTGTTGAACTAGATTGTGAATCGTTCGTTGATCGTACGGTCACCGACTGATTATAGTTCAATGAACTATTGAACTATATCGACTGATCTAGTTCATACGCCCTATTCAATGAATCGTTCAATTGAACTACTTCGTTCATGAACTATACAACTCTAATATGTAGGCGTGGAGCTATACCGACAAATTTCTGGGGGAAATTTGTATACCCCCAACGAAGACTAAGTACCAAATTTCAGCCATTTTGGTGTGAAAATGAGGGTAAAACCTTCAAAATACCGAAAATCGAGAGGAACCGTTCTATGTGGGCTATATCAAACGTGGGCCGATATAGCCCAGTTGCAATACCAAACATACTAGAGATAATAGAAACTGCTATACCACAGTACAAAGCTCTATCTTAGAAATCGGGACCTGTATCTTGATTTCAACAGACGGATGGACGGACAGACGGAGATGGTTATATCGAGTTATTATTTTGTCCTTATCAAGAATATATATCAGCAAAAATGTCTAAAATCGTCTTTTCCATTTCAAAAATATCAAAAACAATTTTTGATACTACATCTATGATTTTGGGTACATAGATTAAGAAAAAAATTGTCATTTCAAATCTGTTTTCGTTACCAACTTTGATCGTTGCGCGAAAGAGATATAACCGTTTTAATTATGCTAATTAGAAAAAAATTCTAAAAAAAATCGCGGCTTAATATAGTAAGCTGTTATATCCTATTATCGTTAACTGAATTCGCACCCTTTGCGATGATGCAAAAAAATCGAACAGTTTCAATGCATTCGCGAAAAATTAAATTTGTTAAATAATTGCACGCATTTACAAACATGTTTTTGAAACAATAACGCTTATACTTACAAAAAAATATATAAAAAAATTATAGCAGCATCCAGACATTGTGAGGAATAAAATGAAACCTAAGTCGTGATGTTTGGAGCTATAGTATTCATGTTATTTGCAAAAATACAAAGAAAATATGACGAAAAAATAAAAATCATGTTATTCTAATTTTAATTTTTTTGTGATTTTATAGGAAAGGTTGAAGAGAAAATGTTTGAGTTCTTCCTCATTTTCGTCCAAATTTCACGCAATAATGAAGATATTCCATTACAACAAAATTTTCGCTTATAGTTTTCCTATTGGCGAATATTTTTAGAACATTATATTAAATCACAAGGAATTCCAATTGTGGCATAACATTAAAATAATGTTATATTGAATATTACAGCATTTGAAACTCATATAAACCGCGTAATAGTGAAAATGACATGATGCGCATGCGATTTTCCAACACAGCGTATTAATCCCTTTTATTTGGTGTACAGTTTGTGAAATTATAATTGGCGGCCACGATGTAGCGTCTGTTGCATATAAGGGCGCAAAACACAGTTAGATGGTCATAATTTCCACGAAGTTCATTTACATTTTATGCGCATCCGACTTCGATGATAACATTTAAAAATACATCATTTGATGTCGTTTCATTGCGATCCATCAAGAACCGTGGATGTAGCATCGCACTTAATTTTTAGAAAAAATCAATTGTATCTCCGGACTAGCGATAGTTTTGAAATACATGTTTTCGCACATTTTAAACAGGCATATAGCTCTATTTATATCAGTAAAAATTACACTTCCAAAACGCGTTTCAATGCGCGCAATTCTCAAAACCATTTTTTGCAGATTTTCGAAATTTGAGGGGTATCATATCCCCCGATCTAGTGGACGGATTTGGACGCGTCGGCTTATTAGATTCAGAACGTAAAAAAACTAAGTTCACGCGGGTTTCACCGACAATTTAATGGCAGTTGCAAATTTTGAATTAAAAAAACAGGTTTATTATAAAAATTTACGCACAAAAATTTCGGCTTTAAGCTGAGATTGTTGTGAACCTTTGAAGGCTACACGCCCGAGTTATACATCAAAAAATGCGCAATCGCGAGTACTACATAATCAGTTTTTAAACGAGTACAGTTGCGCGTCCCGATTAGAGCAAAAATTCAAAAAACCCAATTTTTCAGTCTTCAAAATGTCAGCATCCGTTTGAGGTTGATGCAGTGGTTATATTAAAAAATCAAACATTAGAAACTTCATCTCTGAAGTGTATTCTTTAACTTTTTCTTTGAACATTATGCTCAGCATTGTATCGTTAAGCCACTAATTGAAAATTGACTTAAAAAAACTCGTTTCCTTCAACGATTTTTTCCTATTTTTTTACATTAATATGACCACAGCTTCCGCTCAAATTATAATTTTAAGAAATCCATCGGTGAATCTTGCTAAAACTGTTTATTTTACCTAAATGCGTTCAAAATTTATGATATATTACAACAATTCGCGAGTTACAATACCCCATACCTCAGTTTCAACATAAGTAAATTTTCTACAAAAAGGGCGATGTACTTTATGGGGTCTCCGATGAATATTTCGATGTGTTACAAACGGAATGACAAATTTATTTATAGCCTCCATCTTATGGCGGAGGGTATAAATATACAAAACAATATTTTTATCAATTTGGGCCAATAGTTTTATAGAATTCGGCTTTTTCAAAGTGCGCAACCGTTGTTACAAAAAATCAGAAAAATCGAGGATCGCCAAAATTAGCGAAGTTTTTGTTTGTGTGTTGTAATATCCTTTTTGTAGAAGTTTTGATTTGTAGGTTACAAACCCAACGCCCAATCGATATGTTTGTTTTTCGTAACGGGCGGGAATTTTCCCAGGCGGCACCACGGAATATTCTGTAAATTATTACAAATTTAAAATTTAAACAGATTAGACTGTATATAGGGCACTGATAATGTATACAACATTCTTGGTAAATTTTCATTTATGGTAAGTGGTCTTCAGATCATCATTTAGTACAGTATATTGTTGATGGTTGTATTTGTATTCATGGCGAGAGGCATTCAAAATTCATGTTTCAAAATGTAATTAGTAAATGAAAACAGAAAATTCTAATATATCTGATCTTAAAATAATGAAACCACCTTACACATACATTAGTTACATTATGCATACATATATATGTACGTATGTATATATTACCGATGTTAGACAAATAACCAAATGCAGTAATTTACTTAACTACTTACTTACCTGAATAAGTCGATATGTTGGTGTTTTTGTGTTTTGTAGATTTAAACAAAAGCCTCATCGAACAATGAAACTGAAAACAACAGAGAATAACAATTGGAACTACTTTTACTATTTCTACCACTTCAATTACTATTATGACATATTGTATTGTACTAGAACAAAAACAAGGACAACAACAATAAAGCCAGGAATAACATCAACAGCCGCAACAAGAAATGGCATAACAATACCTTTAACTCCTATTATTTTATGAATGCCGTAGCATAAGGAGGAGGAGGAGGGAAAAGTGTGCAAAAATAAACTAGAAGGTGGTAGATATATACGTAGGTATAAACCTTAACAACAACAACAATAGTAAGGGCAATAATTACATATGACCACTATTGTTAGCATTTCATAGGTTTGCCAGAATAATGTATTCACATGAAGCAATGTTTCGATAAGCTTGTACAATAGAGCTGAGAAATATAATAAACATTATATAAAAAGCAAAGGCTACTAATTAATATTATAGACAATGTTGGATTTTCAGGCATTTAGAATTTATTATGAAAACAAAAGCATAATCTATGATTTGTCTTAAATTCAGTTTTAATAATGAAAATTACAGAGAATGATGAAACAATCGAAGACAGTACTAAAGAACATCAAATCCCACTACAAAAGACTACAAGGCATATTCGAAGTAATGAGTCGAAATATAATATACTACCAAAGTGCCCGCTACTTTGTATGCGGAAAGGATATAAAAAACAAATAAACAATATTTAATTTGGAAATGGCGAACACTGAAAACTTTATTGCACTAATACCAATTTTAATCAATATTAAACTTTATTTTAACTAAGGGCTTTCTGCCTCAGAAGGTAAAACATTTTGTAAACAAAGAAACCCAAGGCCAATGTTAGTACCATCAGCGACCCACATACCAAATTTCACAATTTATAAGCATATCAAAAAAACTTTTATTATCGTTCATGCAGTAACAAAATTGTACCAAATTTAGTACTTTTCGTACACCTGGGTATAACTTTAAAAAAATTACATTCTTATATGAACTATTTATTCCAACTTCGAATCTCATTTTCAGCTCCATCAGTTCTTCGAAACCCAATAATAGTAATTTACATATACATAAATACGAATTTCCGAAACCTCCTCCTAAAAGTTCAAAAATTTGTGTTAACCCTTTACACAATAAAAATTATATACCATTTAGAACCTTTCGTACACATAAGTACGAATTTTCAAAACTTCCTCAATCCTACACTCCCACAGTAATCTTAATTCCAAATTTCAGGATTCGAGCTCTATCCGTACCATTTAGTTCCATTTAGTACTTTTCGTACCCATAAATACGAATTTAAAAACGTCGTCAATCCTACACTCCAACAGTGATCTTAATTCCAAATTTCAGTGTTCCAGCCCTATCCGTTCAACCAAATTCAAATTGTACCAAATTTAGTACCATTTAGTACGTTTCGTGCCCATAAGTACAAATTTTCAAAATATCCTCAATCCTACACCTCAATAGCAATATTAAATTCAAATCTCAGTATTCCAGTTCTATCTGTTCACCCAATATCCAAATTGTAACAAATTTAGTACCATTTAGTACTTTTCGAACACATAAGTACGAATTTCCAAAGCTACCTCAGCCCTACACAAGGACAGTAATCTCAATTCCAAATTTCAGGATTCCAGCTCTACCCGTTCACCAAATCAATATTGTACTAAATTTAGTACCATTTAGTACTTTTTGTACCCATATGTACGAATTTCCAAAACTTCTTCAATCCTATACTCCAACAATACTCTCAATTCCAAATTTCAGGATTCCAGCTCTATCCGTTTACCCAAATCCAAATTTTACCAAATTTAATACCATTTAGAACTTTTCGTTTTCATGAGTACACATTTCACGGTGCGCCTTAACTAATTTTAAATGATAGGTGCTTACGCCTATGAAGTTTTTGCGGATTCTGAAACTACAATGTTTATAGATGAGAAAAATCAAACAACGGAGGGATTTTCAAATAAATCGCGGTCAAAGTTTATATTTTTAGGGCTTTATTAAGTTTTCACGACTTTGCTCGGAAACCGCAATCAATATCGAAACGGGGATTAGAGCAAATGTTGTAGCAGTGAAAATTCTCTACAATATTGACGTTATTTTCGTAAGTTTTACCATTTTTGAGATATAGAAGTTCAAATTGGAACAATTTTCTGACTGTTTCATCTCCTTATAAAACAATGTCATGACTGCGATTTTCCAACTTAAATTTAAATATCTAAAAAATTGTACAAACTAGAAAAAAATACACATGCCAATCTTGTAGGGAATTTTTACAGCTATAATATTTTCTCAGGTCCCATAACGATAAGACTTGCCGTATTCAAGTAAAACCCCGAAACCCTAATAAAAAAAACCTAAAAATATAAACTGAGCTTCTTTATCTCAAAAATGGTTCAACCTGGGAACAAATCATAAATTCTAGAGAATTTTCACAGCTACAACATTATCTTTAGCTCTATTTCGATAGAACTTGCGGCTTCCAAGCAAAATCCTGAAAACCTAAAATGGACCAAAAAATGTGAAATTTGACCGCGATTTATTTCAAAATTTTCCTTGTTTTTTGATTTTTCTCATCTATGAACAGTGCTGTCTCAGAATCCGCAAAAACTTCCCAGGTGTAAGCAGTTTTCATTTAAAGTTAGTTAATGTGCACCCTTCATGACATTGTTTTATAAGGAGACGATAGTCATTGCATTGTACCCATTTTAACTTCTATATCGCAAAAGCGGTCAAACCTACTAAATCAATCTTGTTGAGAATTTTCACTGAAACAACATTTGCTCTAATCCCATTTTGATAGGGATTGCGGTTTCCGAGCAAAATCATGAAAAAATAATAAAGCCCTAAAATATGAACTTTGACCGCGATTTATTTGAAAATCCCTCCGGCGATTTTTTCGTTTTTTTTTATTTTTCTCATCTACGAACATTTTAGTTTCAGAATCCGCAAAAACTTCCCAGGTGTAAGCACCTTTCATTTAAAATTAGTTAAGGCGCACCGTGATTTACAAAACCACATAGGGTCGAAATCGCTTATAACGTCGGTCAAGGGACCGACGGAATTTGTCGCTATAACCGATATGTCGTTTTAAGCGGTAGGGCTATATAGGGCCCAAGAGATTTGGGACTTTTGGATATCGTCGTTATAACCGATATGACGTTATAAACGACGACGTTATAAGCGATTTCGACTGTATTTGTATCAACCCTACTTGTCTGATTCTTATTCCAAATTTCAAGCTTTTAGCTCTATCCGTTCACATAATATCAAATTGTTTTAGTACGTTTTGTGCACTTATAGTTCGAGTTTTTAACCCTACGATCCATAACCAGGTACCCGGGTACTTTTTTGAACTTTAAAGTGCTACTGTTCCTTTATTTATGAAGATATCAACATGACACTCTGGATCATCAGAGATTTCGGCTAAGCTTAGAGACTGGATAATAGTTTATCAAATTTGGTTAAATATATTAACTACAAAATGACTTTAAAGTTTTTGTATACGGGGGTACACAAATGACAAAACCCAACATTTTCTACCTAAAAACACAAAACTAGTCCTTTTTTGTGAGCCTTTCTAGCCTAGCAAATTCTCATAGAACCCAATTTTATCTTACTTCAACTTCACTTGGGTACCCGGGTACCCTGGTTATGGACTCCCGTTCATCCAGGTGGTTATGAATCGTAAGCTTAAAAACCGCTCGGTACGTATATCATATATTACATCAATGAAGCTCATTCCAAACTTAAGAATTCTAGCTCTACTAGGTAACTAAATACAAATGGTACCATATTTATTACTTTTCGTACCCTTCTAGTTCGAATTTCCAAAACCCCAGACTTATCGACACATTCGCCCTAAGACTAACTTCCATCAAAAATTTCAAGAATTCTAGCCTTTCGTCTGGGCGTTGATTATTAGTCGGTCAGCCACACAAATTACACCATTTTTAGTACATTTTAGTACTTTTCGCGCCCTTCTAGGAAGAATATCCATAAACCCAGCCTTATCGACCACCTTCGCCCCAAGACTAACCACCACCCAAAATGTCAAGATTTTAGCTTCAGCCGTTTGGTCTGGGCGTTGATTACACTGCGCAACAAAATGGAGCTCAAAGTCTGGGGGTGGAAAATTCCTATTGGAGATGAAAGCCCTTGGTGAGTATATACAGAACCCCGAAGGACAGATTCGCCGTGAGTCGAACTTTCGCGATATGGTGTGATGAATATTTTGCTGGAGACCCTAAAAGCCATCTGGAATGAGCGTTATATCTTTGTTCGCTGTTGCTTAAGCTTATATTTAAGATGACATGTCTTCAGTCAAATCAAATGAGGATTTTTTTCGTAGAACATTTCGACCTTCTAACATGCTTCCTTCAATGTCCTTTTCGTCCTTTATTTCAAGAACCGCAATAAAAGTGGCACAATATGACATTTTTCAGCTTCGGAATATTCTACAAAAATGTCGCTCGGAAGATTTTAGGTACGGTTCCCAAAGACATAAAATCGATAAAATCTAGTTTAAGCGGTCGTTTTTCACTTTTACCCGAATCTTGCTCAGACAGCCCTATATCTATTTATTTCAATACATCATTGTTAACCTATTGATGATCTAGAATTCTCGGAGTCATTAAAACAGTTGTATCTTGCTTTGCTAAGCACTTTAATTTCATTACTTTTTGGAATAAATATCCGGATATCCGAATTATGGAACCGGTTATTCTGATATTAAAACCGAATTTTTATCCGGTTTTTATGATCCGAATAACCGTATATGTATATCATTAGAAAGCTATTAAAATTGTCCAACAGATATGACTAATATGCATTAGACGTTTTAAGCGGTTAATGTGCTGGAACAAAAAAAACTGTATTTTTGAACCGTTTCTTAACGTTTGTGAGGATACATTTCTGTGCGTGAAAAAAATTATGATCATGACCTGGGGGGTGGAAAATTCTTTTTGGAGGTGAAAGCCCTTGGTGTGGACATACAGAACCCTGAAGGGCAGATCCGACGTGAGACGAACCTTTGTGTTATGGCGGGTTGAATTCTGGGATGGTGACCCATTATTGCAAGCGTAAAAAGTTACGTAACTGAATTTCAAGTGGGTTTAGGGTGCTACTGGGACAGTATGTGCTATGTCGGCGTAAGATTATTTTCGTGATATGCCCTAGCCAAATCAGCTGAGGTTTTCTTTTGTTTTAATATTTTAACCCTGAAATTGTATCTTTCCTTTTCTTTAGAGTATATTTTTATACCTTCTTCAACAAAAAGGACATAAACAACAAAGCAGGATACGAGTAAGACAATAAATGTTCTACAGAAATCGTCCTAAAACGATTTGACTAATCTTCCGAGCGACATTTTTGTAGAATATTCCGAAGCTGAAAAATGACATCTTGTGCCACTTTTATTTCGGTTCTTGAAATAAAGGACGAAAAGGACATTGAAGGAAGCATGTTAGAAGGTCGATATGTTCTACGAAAAAAATCCTCATTTGATTTTACTGAGGACATGTCATCTTAAATATAAGCTTAAACAAAAGCGAAAAAAGATATAACGCTCATTCCAGATGGCTTTTAGGGCCTCCAGCAAAATATTCATCACGCCATATCGCGAAAGTTCGACTCACGGCGAATCTGTCCTTCGGGGTTCTGTATATACTCACCAAGGTTATTAGTCGGTCAGCCACACAAATTACACCATTTTTAGTACATTTTAGTACTTTTCGTACCCTTCTAGTTCGAATTTCCAAAACCGCAGACTTATCGACACATTCGCCCTAAGACTAACCCCCATCAAAAATTTCAAGATTCTAGCCTTTCGTCTGGGCTTTGATTATTAGTCGGTCAGCCACACAAATTACACCATTTTTTGTACATTTTAGTTCTTTTTGCACCCTTCTAGGACGAATTTCCAAAATTTCAAGATTCTAGCTTCAGTCGTTTCGTCTGGGCGGTGTAGATCTGTCAGTCATCATCACTCAACTCTTTTATGTATATAGATTGTATATATAGACCCATGATGTGTGTTAGTACGTTTAAAATGTCAATTGGCGCCAAAAGAACCAGAGAATTGACCCCAATTTTTGGGTATTTTATACCCTACAACAAACCGTGGTAAGGGGAATTATGTCTTTGGACATTTGTAAGACTCACAATCTGAGTCGATTTATGCATGTCCGTCCACCTGTCCATGCATTTTTGTAATCAAAGTATAGTTTGAATTCATTACCTTGTCCAGGTGAAAGTTTAGAATTGTTATTTTTGTTCAAAGGACGAACGCTCTTGCTTTTGGTGGGAATAGGTTCAAATTTGGATATAACTCTCATATATATTGTTACGGAATTAGGGTTTAACTTAACCCACTTAGCACCGAGAATTTTTTTGCTAGAAAACTTGAAATTTTTTATGAAAATTATATTTGAGATTTTCTAAGCATTTTTTAAAAAATAACTTTTTTCTCTAAAACGTATAGTTTTCCTGCAATCGGGCCTTCTTTTAAAAGTTCAAAAAACTTTGGAGGGTAATATAGGTGTATCCTTACATGCCAATCCCTTGGTTTTTGATTGAGAGAATACTCTTCCTAACAAATCCCTGACTTTATATGATTCTAACATTTTTGATTAAATTTTTATCGTATATTAAAATTTTTATTCAGAAGTCGAAAATTACAAAAAAATCGATTTTTTGAATAGTTTGGGTTTTTGGCCAATTGCGTGGAAATGCGTAGGTCAAATAAAACGTTTTCAGCGTGAAATTACAGATAACAGACAATATAACTATAACAAAATGCAAAAAACCCCACACAATTATTCGAAAAAACTAGAGTTTTACGTCAATTTTTGCAACCATTTTTTGTGGCGTTTAAACGACCAGTGGCTTTATCTGGGTTAATACCGTGTATACGTTGTCTTATTCCCTAATACGATTTGTACCAAATAATGCTTTATTGACCTTATTCATTCATTCACGCAGGACTTTATCTCTTAACTGGCACGCAGCTTATCTGTAGTAATTAGTAAGCACACAGATTTACTCTATTCAAGTTACTTATTTACTCTTTAAATTACACTTACTTTAGTTGGTACAACTAAACTTCCACCCACTGCGCATCCGTCTTGATACCCGCTTGCGTATGCATAGACTGCTCCAGCACCCTTCATCTGGGAGGTTCTGCAATGTTCAAACGAGATCCAGATGCACATACACACATATTCATATACAAACAGAGGAATGAATATAAACAACGCATCAATGCGCCAGCGGTATTAAACACGAGGGAGTACGAGGGGTTGCAATGACGTCTCAATGTAAAAGCATAATTGAATAGTCATGAATGAGAGAGTACAAAAACAATAAAGCTAAGTAAAGAGTGTAAATTAAGACTAAACAATAATTGCATGATTGCAGTTATAGTTCTTGTTGCAAAACTGATACGAAAAAAAACTAAACGCTTAATAAAAATGTACGTTAAAATTCAAATGCCTAAATTAATATAAAATCATGTAAAATAATTTAAATACACCCGTTACATACATAACAATATATTCTTTGCGGAATCTCGTCTAAAAACAAGTAAAAAATATCAGTCAACTTTGAAGACAGAGATATACCCTTAGCCTGTGTGAATTGAAACTTTAATCCACTACACAACCAAAATCCTTTTCCCGAAAAATTATGTATTTAAGGGGACTTATGAACTTGCCGTCAAAAATATGGATTTGGATTAATGCGTAAAAGTGGTGCGGAAGAGGTACCTGAAGGAATGAACCGCGTTATCTATTGGATCTTGTCTTGGGAGTCATTCATATTCATTCCTTTCGATAGATATGCTTATGTTATATCTATCGAAAGCCATATATTTTAGAGATTTTGAAAATAAATTTGTAAACAATTAATGATGTATTGCCAGGTAGCAGCAAGTGCATTATGTCAACTATTGTACCTAGTATGTCAGGAATCACGGATTTGTCGACGGAAAATATAATATCGCTTTGAACAGGACCACAACGAACAGCATGGCTATACATTTCCAAAGGATCTTCGAACAGAACCTAAACTGCACTTAGACACAAATGTTGAACTTTTTGTGGGAGGTTCCCTAAGGAGAGGACTGATATGGATCATTTTAGAAGATAAACTAAATTTGGACAAAATATTGGAAGATCCAAAGTTTGGACCAAATGAATTGCCCCGTTCAAGGGATATCGTGCATTCCATTTTAGTGACATTTTTTAAATAATGGGGGAAGTACCGGAAGTTGTGGACCGGTATTGCCCATCTTCAAACTGCAACTAAGTTTAGACAAAATATGACGAATATCAAATTTTGGACCAACTCGGTTGATCAGTTCGAGAGTTATCGTCCTCTCCAACCACTACATATGGTGCCATAGGGGGTTTTTACAATTTGCTATTGTCTCAAGAAGTATGAACTTGCCCCTGACAAAACTTTGACCGTGGTAATTGGGGCAGCGAATGCAAGTTGCTTCAACAGAGAGCAAAGTGATTCGAGAGCAGGTCATAAAGTGAACTTATCCGAAATTTTGTATGGGAGGTACCCAAAAGAGTGGACAAATATAGTCCATATTTGAATCTGATCTATATCTGGTAGATATATACGGATGTGTACAGTATGGATCAAATCGGTCATTTCCTTCAAGAGTTATCGTGCTCACAATTTTTTCGAACATTTTCGAACTTTTGTGGAGGAGGTACCGGAATTAGTGGACCGATATAATCCATATTCGAACATAAACTAAGCTTGGACAAAATATTATAAAAGCCAAATTTTGGACCGAATCGGTTGATCCGTTCGAGAATTATCGTGCGAACCAGCCAGCGCGATAGACAGACGGACGCACATTGCTAAATCGACTCCAAATTGTCTGAAAAGGATTTCGTCTAAACATGCTTGGGGTCTAAAACAAATGTGTTCTTCTTTGACACAACGCACAGTGGATCCACTTGTATGGAGAAGGTGGCCAAAAATACTTAGAGTGTAAAAATCAAGTCAATGCGCCGGTTACAGCTTTGTGCTGCTGCGGAGAGTATTTTAAGAAACCACGAGCGTAACATTCTCCCCCACTTTCCCCCCTGGAGGGGGTATACGGTAAGAATTGTTTTATGCTGTTAATACAAAATGACATGAACAAAGGTCCCGATTATCTTATGATGCAAAAATAGGCTTGGGGAAACAAAACAATATCCAAAACAACATAAAATCCAACCAATTTAGCGGATTAAAAAAATCAAAATTTTTGTCTGAAAATTGGTAAAATTTTTAATATAGATCTTATAGCGTTCTTCCTGGAAGGCACGTACCGCCAACGTAAGACAAATTTGAAAGAAGATTTCTTCATCTTACCACTGATGCCAATTATGTTAATGTACGTGGTCAGATAACAGAGTTATTGGCTAATATATCTATAGAAACCCTATTCTAGAGCAGCTTTAGTCAGCGACCCACCATTTATAGTCTGGCACTAGATGGCAGCTGATTTTAATACTGAATAATCTTAAACCCATGACCTACTTTGGAAAATTATTCCCGAGGTGGGCACTGGTGGGCATCATGACTAAAACCTTAGGTCAATTCTAAGTATATGATCGAATTGGCAAAACAAAATCCACTAACAAAATATGCAGCTAACTAGAATTCCACAAAACGCTAACACACTATTTTTTAATGAAAATTAAGCTATTACCTCCTCCTTCAAAATCCACTATAATAGTTTGCTATACGTACTAGTTTCGCGATATTTTGTATATATTTACTTGCACTTAAAATATAGGTTGTACTCACAACAAAAAATATTAGTCAAATGTTCCGACTTTTGAAGCTATTCTTAAGAAGATCGCGTTCGAATTAAACAAAAACTAATATATTTTTAAAATGGTCCATGTCATAGCTGTCAGAGTTGCCAGATGTTGTACCAAAATTTTGACATTAATTTTTTTATTTTTGTTTTGTATCGTGCGTGCATAAAAACACACTAACACACAGTCATAAGTTGCCAATAGTTTGAATACATTCACATTTTGGGCTGTTCTCTTTTTGGTCACGACTGGTCTAAAACCATTATTTCGATGAAGCACATTTTGCCCGTATGAAAGTGTATATGAGTGAATATCAAAAAAATTTAGTTTCCATGAAGCCAAGGTCTGCACTATTATAATACGCGAACTATTGCAATTTACAAGTAACTATGACCTTGGCTAGATCAATTCAAGTGTTTTTGAACAAAGCTCAAAAATTTGGCACAATAATTTAATTTGCGTGGAAGTTATGCCCGCGTAAATGAATAAAAATAGGAAAAAAACGTTGAAGCTAACGAGCTATTCGATTGCTGATTAAACCCTTCAAATGACGGACATATGTCCAAAGTAAAAGTAGAAGAATACAAAATGAAGATTACCCTTCTAATGTATCACTTTTCGAAATTTCCACTGCTTCCACCTTTTATGGATGCTGACATTTTGAAGCTGGATTTTAGGTGTTTTTCGTATTCTTAATTTAACTGGAACGCGCATTCGAGTATTTCAAAAAACAAATAATAGGATTAAAGTACTCGCAATTACGCATAATTTGTTATGTAGCCCACACAGCAGCAGAGTAATCTACTGCCAAAGGCCAAAATTTAGTGCGATATTTTTTCTAAAAAAACATATTTTTTGGGTACAGTATTTACAATATCCTTTTGAGTGTGCTGGTATCCCGCGATATTTTAGTTTTTCGGCGGTCCGGATCATATAAATCACAGATCGTGAAAATCCACCCACTAGAACGGCGAAAACAGCAACTGCAAAAAAACCCAATCCCACGGCAGCGGGTTCTTACGTACCGGATTGACCCGAAACCAAAAGTGTTTCGGCCAGCGGCTGCCAACACAGCATTATATGCTGCTACAACAACAACAACTGCAAAAACCGAAAAATGTGCGAAAAATGTTTTTGAAAATATCGCGGATTTAGTCGCATTTTCTGTGGATCGTTTTCTTGTCAATGAAAAAACTGGCACATCACTCGCGGTTTTGCGAAAACAGCGCAAAGTGTGTCCAAAATGGGTTTTTTGTGTCAAAAATCTATATTTTCTAAACGGATAAAGATAGAGCTATGAAATTTGGTGGAGATGTTTATCAGACATGGATCTTTTATTCCATGTGGTTACAAGCCATTCGGTCAACGTCTTCTATAGAATTTTAATGAACACAAAAAGGTTTTTCGAAATGTTAAAGTTTGTGTAATATCGATACATTTAAATAAGAATTGATAATTTCTTAGAGTTATTTAAAACACGTTTTGGAGTTATAGAAACATAAAACGCTATATTCCCAAATACAGACTTGTGTTTAACAACATAAAATAATTCAATTAATATGCACACTATAACAAAAAATTAACTAATTAAATTCATGGAGGAATATTTACTTAGCGTAAAAATTTTAATATTTCGGTGTTTAAATTATGGTTTTTTTGTTTATAGGTGCTATTCAAAAGCGTGAGACTATGTTAACGATAGCTGATTCATATACCGCAGCTGATCGACAGTATCACCAACTAAGGGTCAATATCAACGAATTTCAACGTCATTGTTGCCATAAATAAAAGAATGACAGGCTGTCAACAGTGAAACTATTTTCGTTATTTCATTTTGTTAAATATTAGCAAATTATATTTGTAAATATTAAACAATATATATTTCGGTCGGAAAATGTATCTTTGAACTCCAAAATACCAAAAATCAGAGGTAACGTTATATGAGAGTTCTATCATAAAGTGGACCTACCCCCTCAATATTGTGTGTACAAGTTTATTGACCACCAGGAACCCTAAATGCATAATTGTACTAACTTCATTCCGAAAATGTATTTAAAAACCCTAAAAAGTGGAACCCCGTGGAACTTTTTAGTTATATCCTATAAAAAAAGAACTTATTAAAAATATACACGTACAAATGTTCAAAACAAATCAAAATCTAAGCACAGTTTAATATTTCAGGTTTCGTATTATCGGATAGCAAAACGAACCATTAAAAAATTCCAATAACTCGTGATAATATGGTCCTCACAAAATCGACGAATTTCCTTGCGATTTTTAGTATTTGTTTTAATGAAAATAAGATCATGTTTTAGGTACCGTTACTTCAATTATAACAGTACAACCAACGAAATTTTTGTTTTTCTCACTTAGCTAGCCTGTTTTCTATCCCTTCATATACAATTTTTGGGAATTTTCGACAATTTGTTTTTTGCATTTTTGGCGGTTTAAAAAATTTAGTGGCATGGGAGCTGTATCCGATTTATCCCAAAAATAGTGTGTGATGCTACATCCACGGTTCTTGATGGATTTGATCGAAATAGGATTAGATCGATGTATTTTTCCACGGTTGGCAGTGAAATCGGATGCGCATAAAAAGTGTATGCACTTTGTGCAAATTATAAGCGTTATACAGATTGTTGCACACTAAACTGCAGACGACGTTACATCTTATCGGCCAAAGTAAATCCTGGCAAATGTGTACAAATTAAAAGAGAAGAATTCGCCGTATTGATAAACCGCATGCGCAGTTTTATTTGAAGATTATATCGCATTCAAAGGAACCCAACATTGAAATATTTAGTGGGTAAAATGGACCAAAAACATCATTTTTATCCGATTTTGTAGCTGCTCTGTAGGTCGCAATAATAGTCCGATCGCCTCGAAATTTTAAATAAGGTAAGAGTATATGACAAAGAAGAAGCTTGCAATTTGATATAGCGATCAGATAATATTTACAAGGTTACATGGACCACAACTTTTGTGTGAAAATTGTGAAAATTTGTAATAAACAGCTTACATCTTTGTTCCTGAAAGACATCTTCCCCACTCGTGAGTTATATTTGGAAGACGATCCCTTGACCTTTCAATTGATGTCAATTATGTTGATGTACGTGATCATATAACAGAGTTACAGTCTAATATATCTAGTTTTTTTGTTTGTAGTGTAATCATAAACCCGCCAGAGGTCGCAATTATAGCTCAATAGTCACGAAATTTTGCACGAGGTAAGAGTTTGGGTTGAAGAAAACGCCTATAATTTTGCATGATTATCTAATATTATTTAGCGGTTGACATAGACCATTACTTTTGTATGAAAAATATACAAATTTTATTTTTGGTCCGTATTTTCATTCCTGGAGGGCATATACCGGCAAAGTAGCCTGATGTGAATTGCAATAATGTGTCTGCTAGATAACGCACCTATTGTCTGATATATAATGTGTTTTCTGTAGAGAACCACAATTTCCTCCCATGCTACAAATTGTCTCTATCATGACAGAGAAATTTTCAGTTCAGTTGCCAAATTGGTTTTTTATACAAATATTGCAACATGAGGTTGCCTCGCCACCTATTTTATACCTCAGAATTTAGGGCAAAGGGGATACAAACAAAATACGACCAAAGATGTGTCTTGTCGAAATATTGGTTTTAGACCCCAAGTATATTTGGACGAAATTCGTTTCAGACAATTTGACGTCTATTTACCGCTGTCCGTTCATCTGTCTCTCTTAATGTCTAGCTGGCTGGTGCGCAAGGTAGCTCTCGAACGGATCTACAGATCAGAAACAAATTTTATACAACGTAATATTTGGCCCAAACTTTGTTTAAGTTCGAATGTAGGCTATGTCGGTCCACACCTCCCCCAAAAAAGTTCAAAATTGTTTTCGAAAAATTGTGTGAACGGTAACTGGCGAAGTGAGCAATCGATTTGCTCCAAACTTTCCATATATTATTATTCCTTCCAGATATAGATCGGATAAGACTATATCGGTCCTTAGGGTACCTCCCACCCAAAATTCGGAAAAGGGAAATTTAAGAGTCCTCTCGAAACGTTCTGAATTTCGGTATATTTTCGGTATGTTGAAGGTGTTAGTTGCATTATCACACCGAAATGGCTGAAATTTGGAACTTAGTTTTCTTTAAGGGTATAAAACGTTCCCTTAGAATTTTGTCGGTATCGGGCAATGCCTTCATATAGCTCCCATAGAACGGTACCTCCCGATTTTCGGTATTTTGAAGGTTTTAGCTTCATTATCACACCGATATGGCTGAAATTTGGTACTTAGCCTTCGTTGGGGGTATTTAGCTTTCTGCCTAAATTTTGTCGGTATCGGGCCATGCCTTCATATAGCTCCCATAGAACGGTACCTCCCGATTTTCGGTATTTTGAAGGTTTTAGCTTCATTATCACACCGATATGGCTGAAATTTGGTACTTAGTCTACGTTGGAGGTATAAAACTTTCCTCCAGAATTTTGTCGGTATCGGTACATGCCTTTATATAGCCCCCATAGAACGGTACCTCCCGATTTTCGTTATTTGGAACGTGGTGGTCTCAATATTCCACCGAAATGGCTGAAGTTTGGTATAAAGCCTTTGTTGGGGGTATACAACTTCCCCCTGTAAATTTGTCGGTATAGGTCCACGCCTTCATGTAGCCCCTTATAGAACGGTACATCCCAATTTTCGGTATTTTGAAGGTTGTAGCCTCAACTTTCCTCCGAAATGGCTGAAATTTGGTAGTTAGACATCGTTTGGGGGTTTTAAACTTTCCTCTTTAAATTTGCGGTATAGGTCCACGCCTTCATATAGCCCCCATGGAAAGGTACCTCCCGATTTTCGGTATTTTGAAGATTGTGGCTTCAATATTCCACCAAAATGGCTGAAATTTGGTATTGAATTTTCCTTGAGTCTAAAAACTTTCCGTCAGATATTTGTCGGTATAGATCGACGTTTTGAAATACCCCCGATAGAACCTTGCTTCACATTGTTTTACCGAAACTGCTGAAATTTTGTATTACAACTCGTGGTGGAGGGTATAACAAGTTAGGCCAGGCCGAACTTAACGCTGTTCTTACTTGTTTTTTTTTTTTGTTTTTGATAAAATGTGCAAACCGCTAAACAGATTTCTATATTTTTGGTTCCATTTGAATCGTCGCGATGTTTAGATTACGTATATATTTTTAAAATATTTTTCCGATGCATAAACAGCTTAAATTTTAATAAAACAAGTTGCAAGCAAGCATTTTTTTAATTCTTTCTTAATTTCCGCGAAAATTTACAACTTTGCCACTAATGTTATGGGACCTCAGTAATCATATAGTACGTAGGAAGCCCTTAATTACCAATGTTTCGCCATATAATGAGTAGCGTTGTTTTAAGATTTATTTCTTATTATTAGAATTAAAAAACCAAAATTAGTATCTCGAACAGATTTGAGAATCGGAATTTTTTCCCAATCTATCTACCAAAAATCTTTCATGTAGCTTAAATTTTTATACCCTCCACCATAGTATGGAGGGTATATTAAGTTTGTTTTTCCGTTTGTAACACATTGAAATACTCATTTGCGACCCTATAAAGTATATATATTCTTGATCAGGGTAAAATTCTGAGTCGATCTGTGCACGTCCGTCCGTCCGTCCGACCGTCTGTTGTAATCACTCTAGCATCCACAAAAATGGAGATAGGACGCTGAAATTTTGGGAAAATGCGTCTTTTGTTTGCAGGCAGGTCAAGTTCGATGATGGGCTATATCGGTCCACGTTTTGGTATAGCCCCCATATAACGGTACCCCCCGATTTACGGTATTTTGATGTTTTTAGCTACATTTTCAGACCGCTTTAGCTAAAATTTGACATTTAGGGTTCTTAAGTGTCGATATACTTATATAACAAAACTGGTGGACATAGGTCCACGTTTTGGTATAGCCCCCATATAACGGTACCCCCCGATTTACGGTATTTTCACGTTTTTAGCAACATTTTCAGACCGATTTAGCTATAATTTGACATTTAGGGTTCTTAGGTGCCAACAAACTTATATAACAAAAGTTGTGGACATAGGTCCACGTTTTGGTATAGCCCCCGTATAACGGTACCCCCCGATTTACGGTATTTTCACGTTTTTAGCAACATTTTCAGACCGATTTAGCTATAATTTGACATTTAGGGTTCTTAGGTGCCAACAAACTTATATAACAAAACTTGTGGACATAGGTCCACGTTTTGGTATAGCCCCCATAAAACTGTACCCCCCGATTTACGGTATTTTGGCGTTTTTACCTATATTTTCAGACCAATGTAGCTGTAATTTGACATTTAGGGTTCTTAAGTGTCAATAAACTTATGTAACAAAAGTTGTGGACATAGTTCCACGTTTTGGTATAGCCCCCATATAACGGTACCCCCCGATTTACAGTATTTTGACGTTTTTAGCTACATTTTCAGACCGATTTAGCTATAATTTGACATTTAGGGTTCTTAAGTGTCAACAAACTTATATAAGAAAACTTGTGGACATAGGTCCACGTTTCGGTATAGCTCCCATATAACGGTATTTTGACGATTTACGGTATTTTGACGTTTTTAGCTACATTTTCAGACCGATTTAGCAATAAATTGACATTTAGGGTTCTTAAGTGTCAATAAACTTATATAACAAAACTAGTGGACATAGGTCCATGTTTTGGAATAGCCCCTATATAACGTTACCGCCCGATTTCAGGTATTTTGACGTTTTAAGTCACATTTCTAGACCGAATTAGCTATAACTTGATATTTAGGGTTCTTAGTGACCAAAAAACTTATATTCGAAAAAATTATGAACATAGGAACATGTTTTGGTATTGTTCCATATAACGGTACCTCCCGATTTTCGGTATTTTGGGATTTTAACCTACAAGTTTTAACCGAATTAGCTGTAATTCATACATTTGACATTTGAAGTTTTTAGTGGTCACCACACCTCTCCACCAAAATTGTCTGAAACTTTGGGAAAATGCGTCTTTTGTTTGGAGGCAGGTCAAGTTCGATGATGGGCTATATCGGTCCACGTTTTGGTATAACCCCCATATAACGGTGTCCCTCGATTTACGTTATTTTTGACGTTTTTGGAGTTCTTAAATGTCCATAAACTTATACAACTAGTGGACATAGGTCCATGTTTTGGAATAGCCCCCATATAACGTTAACGCCTGATTTCAGGTATTTTGACGTTTTAAGTCACATTTCTAGACCGAATTAGCTATAATTTGATATTAAGGGTTCTTAGTGACCAAAAAACTTATATTCGAAAAAAATTATGAACATAGGTCCATGTTTTGGATTAGCCCCATATAACGGCACCTCCCGATTTTCTGTATTTTGAGAATTTTACCTACAAGTTTAAACCGAATTATCTGTAATTTGAACATTTGACATTTGAAATTCCTAGTGGTCACCACACCTCTCCACCAAAAATTGTCGAGAAAGGTCGATGTATTGATAAAGCCCCCATATAACGGTACCTCTCTATTTTCAGTAATTTGATGATTTTAGCTACAATATTAAACAGAACTAGCAGTAATTTGACATTTGAATTTCTTAGTGATCACAACACCTCTCCATCAAAAATTGTCAACATAGGTACATGTTCGGATGTAGCTCCCATATAACGGTACCTCCCAATTTTCAATAATTTCGCAATTTTAGCTACAATTTTTAACCGAACTAACTGTAATTTGACATTTGAAGGTTGAAGTGGTCACCACACATCTGCATCAACAATTTTCAACATAGCCTCAATATAACGATACTTCCCGATTTTCGGTACTTTGAGGATTTTACTTAAAATGTTTAACCAACGTAGGTCCATGTTTTGGTATAGCCCAAAAACAAACCTCCCGATTTTCCGTACCTTAGCTTTATTTTTTGGATGAACTTTCGGTAATTTGAAATTTAAAAGCCAACAAAAATTCTGCAACAAAAATTGTTCATTTAAGTTCATATTTTCGTATAGCCCACATACCTCCGAACTAGCTGTTAATGACATTTGAAGTTCCCACGTTATGTACCGATTTTCGGTATTTTGAGTATTCTAGCTGCAATTTTTAACCGAATTAGGAGTTATTTGACAGAGTTATTTGACATTAAAGGCTCCCATCAAAAACTGTCAACGTAGGTCCATTTTTTATTATAACCCCTATATCACGGTACCTCCCATTTTCTAGCCCACCAAAAATTGTCAACATACCTAGTTAGATATAGACACCATAAAAAAGGGCCTCCCGAATGAAGCATTTTATGTACATTATCTGACATTTTAACGTACCCACTTAAAGTTGGGGACAGGAATGAACACTAGTTATTCCATTTTAGTTCTAAATATTTTATGGTGGAGGGTATGAAAAGTTCGGCCCGGCCGAACTTAACGCTTTTTTACTTGTTTTTTTAAATTTTTTTTTTATGGAAAACTAAAAAATGTTGATATTTCCTCATATACCCTCGTTAGCATAAATGCTGAGGGTATTGAATGTTTATTAATTTTTGTGTACCGAATTTACTTATATTAGCCTTTTGAGAGCGGGTTTAAGGACCCCGATAAAATCACAGTAACTTGCTTTCATTAACAGCGAGAGTCATAACCGCATCCTACACATTACATAAACCAAACAACCTACTACTAAAAGTGCAAACCTGCATTTCAAAAACGCTTAATGCGGCAGCACTTTCATCAACTAAAAGCTAAATTACACTCCATATCTTTTATACAAAAGTATTATTTGGATAATTCCTTTACTTTTATATATCTTCGCTGTCATATAAATTCACATAAATCCGTATGTTTTCTCTGCAGTCGTTTAAAAGAATTTCTACAAAAACTGTAAAATACCAAAAACCCAGTGACACTTCACAAGTGAAATGAATTTCTCGAATGCTGCTTGTATCCTTTGGTTGTTCCCGTTGTTGTTGCTGTTGTTGTTGTTGCGGTAAATATTTTACCAAAGGACACATTTAGCCAGTCAGTCCGTCAGTCTTTTCAGTTTTATTCTCTGCGTGTGGACATGGAAGTGGCCGTGGTTTTGTTCGTTCGTATGTGTTTGTGTTCATCCATACGGCTATGAAGTCGCAAACTTAAATTTATATCCGTAATCCATGTCCATCAAATGGAATGTCCAAACATAATTTCTTTTCATGAGTTTTGTGGTTTTGCCCTTGCTTTTCATGTTTGCTCGGATATGGATGGTTCCGTATCCGTGTAAATGTTTGTGAGTGTGTATGATGTGTTCGCCTTTGGCTTTGGTTCTCGGGCATAAAATGCCGTATCCGTAGACCAACAAACACTTGGAACATTGAAGAAAACTTAATTTCAACTCTTTTATGTTGCGCCTGATAGCACAGGCTAAAGCCCAGGAAAGCCAAGCAAAAGTCTGGATTTATTTTTTATGCAAACAATTTCCATTGAATGAACAGGGGAAAAGCAAAAAAAATTGGACAGACAAATATTTTGGTATTTTAAATATTGTGACAGTTGATAATCGTGTGAAAAGGAGATTATGCAACGCTTTATATTTCCTGTACATTGGGTAAATTTAAGCTGGTTTTTTGTCTAAATTGTAATTGCTACATGTAAAGCTATTACAAGTGTTATTGGAAACAACTTGTGCTTTCCGGGAACGTGATATATTTGGAGTTCAACAAAAATGATTGCATTCGAAAGAAAAGGACATCATAACAAAAATAAGGCCGACCATCTTAAACTGTCACTGTATGAATAAATAATTTAAAAAAATGTACTGAGGGGGTGCTTAGTTTTGGCCGACACTGTATATTTTCGGCCGATTTGGGATATTTGATACACCAAACACGCCATATCTGTCCATTTTGATGAAATTTAGAATGTGTGACGGATTTTGGTCTAGATATAAGTGTCCCAAATTATATTGAAATCGGTCGAGATTTGGATATAGCGCCCGAATATATTTTAATTGTTCACATCATATAGTCGGCCCCGGCCGACTTTGATTCTTCCTTTACTGGTCCTATATTATTTTTTTTTTTGAGCATCGATCAAAACAGGTTAACACTTGGCAACGATTTTTTTTCAATAAATCTTCAATCATCCAATATTTAATCAGTTTATTTCCATTTAACCTCTTTCTCATGCGAAATATCGTTGCAACTGAAATGGTATTGCGCTATAATTGAACTATTATTGACATGAATCAAAATTTCCTTGGTTGTATTCATTATCAAAAACTTGGGGTTTACATTCGCAAACACTGTGTGTAATTTTTATACCCTCCACCATAGTATGGAGGGTATATTAAGTTTGTCATTCCGTTGGTAACACATCGAACTAATCATTTGCGACCCTATAAAGTATATATATTCTTGATCAGGATAAAATTCTAAGACGATCTAGCCATGTCCGTCTGTCCGTCTGTTGTAATCACTCTAGCGTCCGCAATAATCGAGATAGAGTGCTGAAATTTTGCACCCGAGGGTCTTTTTTCCATAGGCAGGTCAAGTTCGAAGATGGGCTATATCGGTCCACTCTTTGGTATAGCCCCCATATAACGGTACCTTCGGATTTGAGGTATTTTGACGTTATTCGCCACATGTGCAGACCGAACTAGCTATAATTTGGCACTTAGGGTTCCTAGTGATCAACAAACTTATATCCCAAAGGATATGGGCATAGGTCCTTGTTTTGGTATAGCCCCCATATAACGGTACCTCCCGATTTTCGATATTTTGAGAATTATAGCCACAATTTGTAACCGAACTAGCTGTAATTTGACATTTGAGGTTCTCAGTGGTCACGAAATATCTCCACCAAACATCGTCAACATAGGTCCATGGTTTGGTATAGCCCCCATATATCGGTACCACCCGATTTTCGGTATTTTGAGAGTTTTAGCTACAATTTTTAACCGAGCTAGCCGAAATTAGCCGTTTGAGGTTCTCTGTGGTCATGAAATATCTCCACCAAACATCGTCAACATAGGTCCATGTTTTGGTATAGCCCCCATATAACGGTACCTCCCGATTTTCGGTATTTTGAGAATTATAGCCACAATTTGTAACCGAACTATCTGCAAGTTGACATTTGAGGTTCTCAGTGGTCATGAAACATCTCCACGAAACATCGTCAACATAGGTCCATGTTTTGGAATGGCCCCCTTATAACCGTACCTCCCGATTTTCGGTATTTTGAGAATTTTAGTTACAATTTTTAACCGACCTAGCTGTAATTTGACATTTGAGGTTCTCAGTGGTCATGAAACATCTCCACGAAACATCGTCAACATAGGTCCATGTTTTGGTATAGCCCCCACATATCGGTACCTCCCGATTTTCGGTATTTTGAGAATTTTATCTACAGTTTTTAACCGAAATAGCTGTAATTTGACATTTGAAGTTCTCAGTGGTCATAAAACATCTCCAACGAAACATCGTCAACCTAGGTCCTTGTTTTGGTATAGCCCCCATATAACGGTATCTCCCGATTTTCGGTATTTTGAGAATTTTAGCTGCAATTTTTAACCGAAATAGCTGTAATAATCGGTATTTTGAGAATTTTAGCTACAATTTTGTCTATTCAAAAATAATCGTCAATATATGTTCATGTTTTTGAAATTCCCCCAATATAACTGTACCTCCCGATTTTAGGGAATTTTCAGTGGTCACGCAATTTCTTCACTAAAATTCGTCAACATGGGTCCATTTTTGAGAGTCTATATTGTTTTGATGAAACTACCCTCAATTTGACTCTTGAAGTTCCCTGCAGCTATAAAACTTTTCCGCCAAAAAAAAATAATGATAGGTTGACTGTTTGATGTAGCCCCGTAGGTGGTACTTTTCACCTAGCTGAATACATTTTTTTAGATTAGATTACATAACACTGTGCAACAAAATGGAGGTGAAAGTCTGGGGCACGGAAAATTCCTCTTGGGAAAGAAAGGCCTTTGTGAGTATATTATGAACCCCGAAGGACAGATCCGCCGTGAGTCGAACTTCCGCGCGATGGCGTGATGAAATTTTTGTTAGAGACCCTGTGGGCCATCAGGAATTAGCGTTATATCTTTGTTTACTGTTGATTAAGTGCTCTACAAAAACAACAAACAAAGATATAATGCTAATTCATAATGGCTTACAGGGTCTCTTGCAAAAACTTCATCACGCCATAACGCGGAAGTTCGACTCACGGCGCATCTGTCCTTCGGGGTTTTTAATATACACACACCAAGGGCTTTCATCTCCAAAAGGAATTATCTCTGCCCCAACATTTGTGTTCACAGTGTAATTTAAGCAATAGTGGGAGGCAGTAGGAGTCTATCCATTGTCGAAAAGTTCTTCCACCTAAAATTGTGAAAGGACCCTAATTATTCCATTTTAATTAAGACTATTTTATGGTGGAGGGTATAAAAAGTTCGGCCCGGCCGAACTTAACGACTTTTTACTTGTTATGTTCTAGAAAGTTGTTTGTTGAAATCTTAGGTACATTTTTGTAGTTGACTGTATCTTTAATTTTTGGGCGGTTTGGTATCTGTGGACCGAAATCGGAGAAAAAAGTATAAAAATCGAATATTTTCAAAAGTTTTTGGCTATTTTCACATTTAGGAACCGGTCATACCCATTTCGTATGTTCCAGAAATTTGTTTGCTGATATCTTTGCTACATTACTGTGGTCCATTGTTTTCTTGAATTTTTAACGGTTTAGTATCTATGGAGCAGGGACCGAGAAAGGAGGATAAAAATCGCATTTGATTTGCTATTTTTACCATCAAGAACCGTTTGTACAGAGTTCGTATGATCTAGAAAGTTGTTTACTAAGATTTAAGGTACATTTTTCTAGTTGGTTGTTTGCTTCAGTTTTTATCGGTTTGATATCTGTAGACTTAAATCCGAAAAAAAATTAAAAGGGAAATTTGCCTTGACTATTTTGACCTTGAAGATGAGGTTGAATGGATTTTATGTGTTCACAATTACTATTCTTTAAGACGAGAGCTAAAACTTTTCTTCTACGAGTAAACCCAAGTTCTTAGCAGTTTAGAAGATATGTTCCTGACAAAATGATACCTTTTATCATCAAGGCCTCAGGTCTTTGGGCCTATAACCGCGAAAGTTGAAGTGATAGGGAAAAACGCCGGGACACGTGTCTTCTTATTTTTGGTCTTCTATCCCGCTGCGGTGCCAGAATATGGTTAATAGTTTTCGTGTCGCACAGTGTAATTCAAATACTCTTAAATTTTAGTAACGATTTTCAATATCGCACACATCGTTAGGTCAGATTTTGTCCACTAACAGCTAAGGGAATAGTTAAAACCATTTTCCCAGTAAATGAGGCGATTGATTAACTATCATCATTATTAACACTTATCGATACCGAACGTAGCCACATCCTTCGTTTGGCAGACAGAGACACAGAGTTGTGTAGAAGGAAGTAGTCACTTGTAGTTAAGTTTAGATGTAACAATATTGATCACCTCAGAGAACTCATTGTAAAATTACAACAACACAGCTACTAATAAAGCACTTACAAGAACAACAACAACACGAGTAGCAACAGAATACAATGAATGATGACATTTTATGGTTTTAGAATAATGAAAACTACATCAATGCATATTAGGATATTACATCATTGCATATTAGGGTGTCATTTGGGATTTTTTATGGACATTAAAACTGTTTGACTAGGGTTGGTGATCAGGATACAGATTTTCAGATCATGGACCTTAAAACTTTAACGAATATTAATTAAAATTTGAGGTATAAAATGTTTGTGAGACTTCTCTCATACCAATGAGCGCAGCCCGACTCTACATTTTGTTTAATGATATGAAACCTCCGTTTATAGCCCAGTTCGAACGGTGGGAATAACGACACCACATGTGGGAATAACCAAGTTTTACATGGCTTAAAAAATACATAATCAGGAAATGTAAGCCAACCTTATTCTTTTGGAAATATGCCACAAATTTTTAAGTTGTATAGCATGGGAATCAAACTCTGCCATTCAGCGTGGAACGCTGTCAGGGAAACCATTGCATCACGTTGAAAAACATATTGTTAATTGCTAAAATCATCGGTCAGGAAACGTCTAAGACTTCTTATTTAAAAACATATGCATGTATTAGTCAAAGCCAACAACACACACTAATATACCATATGGTGTTAGAAAAGCGACAACAACAATGATTTTAGTTGAGAAAAGTTTTTCTTTTGAACCAAGAATTGCTTGAAGGGAAATTGTTAATGTCATTGATGTACAAACTCACACATTGTCATTCATTGTCAAACACATACACATGTGCATACATACACCTACTTCAGCAGACAAATCTCTATTAAATGTGTTCATTCAACTACATACATACATATATCCATAGCAGTAATTTTATACTTACTGACTTGTGTATATGCATACGTATATAAATGCCCAGTAGAAAGTGTCATGAAGAAAGCGTTGAGGACCCATGTACAGCAGTATGATACCTTCGACGAAATTTGTACACAAATGTCCCAGTATTTATGCAAGGCAACATAGATGACTGTGGTCGTCAATGACAATTTTTATTTTGTCATTCCGTTTGCACGACATTGAAACATTCATCGGAGACCCTACAGAGTGTATTTTCCCGATCAGTATAAAATTCAAAGTCGATATAACCATGTGCGTCTACCCGTCCGTCTAATAGAAATGGCTGAAATTTCCGCTGAGAAAAGTCGGTGCAGATACACGTTTTGATATAACCTCCATAGAACTTACCTACAGATTTTCCGTATTATGAAGGTTTTAGCCGCTGTAGGTTGACATTTAAGGTTCCCAGTAGTTGAGAACTCCACTTTTTTGTATGGCCCCCACATAATGGTACATCTCTATTTTTGCTATTGTGAGAATTTAATATAATTTCGCCATTAAAAAAGTCTCTATGAAATCTTGGTCATATGCCCACATTTTTGTATCTTCTTATTATATAAAAGAGTTTAGTGATAAGTGAGTGACTGACTGACAGATCATCACTCAGACGAAACGGTTGAAGACAGAAGCTTGACATTTTGAGTATGGGTTGATGTTGGTTTGTAGGGGTGAGATAAGGCTGAGTTGTTGGAAGTTCGAACTGGAAGGGTACGAAAAGTACTAAAAGGTACTAAGTTGTGTTGGCAACCCTGGTGTGAACTAAACGTATTTTTTGCTGTGTCAAAATAAGCTAAACAAAATTCCAAAATTTAATAGTTTTTTCGGAAGAATTAAGAGCTGAAAAGTTGTGAAGTTGTGCTTTGGACATTTTTGCGTTTCATTTTGTTGGAATATGCCTAAAACAAGTCGCAGAAGTCTTAAATCAAAACCAACAATAATTTGTGCCCAGTGCAAATTAGAAATCAAAGAAGAAATCCAATCATTTATTGAGTGTGACAAGTGTTATAAAGCTCTCCACTCTCATTGCACAAAACTAACCAAACGTCAATTTCAACATCTCTTGGAAAACAAAAATATTTTGTATACATGCCATTTCTGTGCTGATACGGATACTGATGAAAGCGAAGGAGAATTGAAAAAGGAACTGAAAGAAATAAAAACAAAGCTAGCGAAACTTGATCAACTCTCAGAGATACAAGAAAGCAACAACAACATTCAAGCCACTATTAAATTTATGTCTCAACAATATGATGAGATTTTGAAAGGAGTGAGAGAAAATACAAAGAAAATAAGAGAAATTGAAAAAGAGAATTCAATGCTTAAGAGTGAAGTTGCAAATTTAAAAACTTCTGTAAAGATACTGAATGATGCGCGTGTTAGGAATGATTGTGTTGTTAGAGGATTGACTGCAATGGGAAATGAATCAGCTGTTGAATGTGTTATGAATCTAACAAAGAGTGTTAATATCAACATTAATCCAGAACACATTGAAGAGGCGTACTTTGTTGGTGGTGCGAGGAATGGAGGAGGAACACAGAAAAAAACAGCTGTTGTAAAATTTAGCAACAGAGAAAGCAAAAATAAGTTGATGGCTGTGAAACCAAAACTAAAGGAGAATGAAACAACAAAGTTTGTGTTTGTCAATGATTTTCATAGCAAAGAGACATTGTCATTGTTCAACTACGCCAAGGCCATTAAGGAAGTTGGATATAAATTTGTATTTATAAAGAATGGAAGAATTTTGTATAAAAGAAACGAAGATTCAAAACCGCAAGTTATTCGTACCGAAGAAGATGTTGATAGAATTATTCTTAATGCAACAACAAATAAACGCTGGTCACAAACTGCTCGGCCACCTAGAAGGTTAATTTCGGTGCATGAGGATGATGAAGATGAAGATGATGATGCAGAGGAAGAAGAAGAACAAGTATATGCTTCTCCAACCAATAAATAAAATCTGAAATAATATGTATGTTTTATTTTCTATTACTTTTAAATATGTATGTAAATCATTATTTCAAAAATATTTCCACTTATAATAATCATGTTTTGAATTTGAATTATGCGTTTTTACATATTATAAGTATAAATGTTAGAAGCATCTCTTCAATTGGAAAATTTAATCGTTTCAAAAATTTAATTTCAAGTTTTTCAAAAACCCCTGATGTAATTGCTGTTCAGGAAACATGGTTTCATAATAGTCTAACGCATTTATATACAATACCTGGTTTTACAAATGTTCACTGTTGTAGATCTGATGGTTATGGAGGAACGTCATTGTATATTAACGATAAATTTAAATATTCGGTTGAACGTTGCCAAAGTTTGGATTTTTTGGACTTTATTGAAGTAACCTTTGACAACTTAAAAATAGATGCTAAGCCTTTGAAGATTATATCGTACTATCGTTCACAGAAATGCTCTGTGTCCAGTTTTTTGTCAGCATTTGAAGACGTTTTGTGTAGAATAAACAGCAAATCAGTTGTATTCCTCGGAGATACGAATTTAGACCAAACTAGAAGCAATCAATTTGATGATTTTAAACACATGTGTTCAAATTATGATGTTCATAACTGTCATCAATTAATAACTAGACCATTGTCAAATGCTTCCATTGATCATGTGTTTAGCAATTTATTCTGTGGTTTATGTGTAGATTCAGTCCAGTGTGATATTTCAGACCACAACGTAATCTGCTGTAAGATTAAAGTACAGAATTCGCACGCTAAATATATTGAAAAAATAAAGAAAACTTGTGATATTTCAAAAGTTAAGGAATTTTTGGAAAGTCATCCTGTTTCAAACATTAACTTGGATAGTTGCAATGATTATGCTGCAGAGCTTTTAGAAAGGGTATCAAACGCTATTTCTTATGCAACTACTGTAACAAAATATAATAAACATTTGAGATTTGAGATTGCGCCTTGGATAAATATAAATCTACAAAGACTGATATTATATAAGGAAAAAATATAGCTAAAAAGGCGAAAGTCGAAAACCGATAAGTACAATGCGTTGTTGAAAAAACTAAGTAAAATTATACGGATAGCATCGAGGCAATTAAGAAAGGATTATTATCATAATAATTTAGAGAAAACCAATGGTAATACGCAAAAGACTTGGGATTTTATTAATACTGTTCTGGGACGCAAAGCTAAATCTGAAATAAATATAGCATATCCAGATGGAAGTAAAATAGAAACATCTCAAGATAAAGCTAATGTTTTCAACAACTTTTTTGTGGACTCAATCAAAGAATTGAGAGCTAAGATTCCAAAGAACCAAAGGGATACATGTAATAGTTTATTCACTCTATGTCAAACTCATAAGAGATTCAAATTTAACCTGGTCACTGAAACTGAAGTAAATGATATTATAATGGGTTTAAAATGTAATGTCTCAACGGGGTATGACAATATAAGTGCAAGGACCTTAGTAGAAGTTAAGGATTATATAATACCAACACTAGTTCAAGTTTATAATAAAATTATACAAACGGCAAACTATCCGGATAGCCTAAAGATAAATAAAGTTATCCCCATTCCAAAGATAAAAAATGCCACATCAGTTGAACATTATCGTCCGATTTCATTGTTATCTGTCGTAGATAAAATTTTTGAAAAAATAATTCATCAGAAATTATCTACTTACCTTGATTATAACAAATTCATGTATAAGTACCAATTTGGATTTAAAAGAGGATGTGGAACGGAAGAATCTGTTTTAAATATAGTAAATTTTATATGTAGTAACTTGGATGAAGGGTACTCTGGAGTCGCAGGACTTTTCTTGGATTTTACAAAGGCCTTTGATGTTGTTGACCATGAAATTTTACTGAGAAAACTGTTATATTATGGCATATGTGATAAGGAGTTTTCACTTTTTAAGAATTATTTAACAAATAGAAAACAATATGTGGTTGTTTCTGAAGAAAAAAGTGGAACATGTACTGTTGAGTCAGGAGTGCCGCAAGGTAGTTGCTTAGGGCCATTGTTATTCACCATATATTTAAATGATATAGCCAATTTGCAATTAACTGGTCGTCTGTTCATGTTTGCGGATGATGTATGTATATTTTATCCCTATAAGAATGGCCTTCCGTTAAAAATGGCAATGGAACGTGATTTATCACTTATTATTGAGTTTGTTAGGATTAATAAGTTGTGCCTTAATGTATCTAAAACAAAATTAATACGATTTAGACCACTTTCGTATCATAATAACAGTTCTTTTAGCATTGTTGTTGATGGAAATGAAGTGCACGAGGTAAATAATGTCAAATACTTGGGTGTTACTCTGCAGAGTAACCTATCTTGGGATATGCACATAAATAGTATTAAAAATAAAGTAGCGCCCGCACTCGGGATATTATACAAAATGCAGTATGTGTTAGATATAAAGAGTAAATTGCTATTATACCAATCACTCATTCAGAGTCATATAAGTTATCTAACATCGATATATGGAGCAAAAAATTCAAGCAATTTAAAAGCGTTGCAGATTATGCAAAACAAAGCATTAAAAAGTGTATATAAACTGCCAATTACTTTCCCTACCATAAGCCTATACAGTGACATCTGCAAAACAATTATACCAGTTCATGGTTTGTACCAATATCAAACCTTAATATACGTTTTTAAGTCTTTAAATGACATTGGTTATCGCACTATAAAATTTCAGAAAAATCTAACTGTTATTAATACGAGAAATAGAAATAATTTGCGCATTGTGAGATGCAGATTGGAATCAACTAAACAGCGAATTACCTACATGGGTAGCCATTTGTTTAACAACTTGCCACCTAATTTAAAGAATTGTGACTCCTTGTCAATATTCAAAAGAAATTTAAAAACATATATATTGTCTACGCTAGAGATGCTTCTAAACTAATATAATGTTCACTTTTATCAAATTAATTTTTAAAATATATATTGTGAATCGTATCAGATTGCCAGCACGCCTCAATTATGCCTTAATGGCGCAGAGGCAACATCATAATTGTTATGTAATTTCACAGAATTGAATTTATAATAAAAAAAAAAAAAAAAAAAAAAAAAGTATGGTACCCTTTGTATTAGGCAAACGGGAAGAGCTATAATTCTGAAATTTGGAATGTGGGTGACTAATGGAGAGCTAGAAAGATGTACCAAAGGGTTTTTGGAAATTCGAACTACATGTGTACGAAAAGTACTGAAAGTTACTAAATTTTGTATCAATTGTGTATACTGAAAGGATATAGCTAGAATCTTGATATCTGGTATGGGAACCAAGGTTGGGAAGTGCTATTGATATGAGGAAATTGGAAATTCGTACTTATGGGTACAAAGGGTACTAAATTTGGTACAATTTATATTTAGTTGAACGGATCGAGATGGAATCTTGATATTTGGAATTAAGATTACTGTTGGAGTGAAGAATTGAGGTAGTTTTGGAAAATCGTACTTATGGCAACGAAAACTACTAAATGGTAAAAAATTTGGTACCATCCTGACATTCTAATTGAGATTACTGCTTTCTTATGTGTACGAACAGTACTAAATTGTACTAAATTCAGTACTATTTGGATTTGTGTGAACGGATAGAGCTTTATTCCTCAAATTTGGACTGAGGGTCACTAATGAAGAGTAAAAAAGATGTACGTACCAAAGGGTTTTTGGAAACTATGAGTGTACGAAAAGTACTAAATGGTACTAAATTTAGTACAATTTGGATATGGATGAAAGGATAGAGCTCAAATAGTGAAATTTGGAATTAAAATTACTGTGGGAGTGTGCATACGATTGAGGATATATTGGAAATTCGTACTTATGAGTAGAAAGGGTACTAACTTCGGTACAATTTGGATCTGAGCGAACGAATAGAGCTGGAATCCTAAAATTTGGAATTATGATTACTGTTAAAGTGATAGTTAGTTTTAGAAATTCGTACTTATGGGTACGAAGATTACTAAATGGTTCTAAGTTTGGTACAATTTGGTATTGGATGAACGCATATAGCTGAAATCCTGAGATTTGGAATTAAGATTACTGTTATTATTTGGTATTAATGTCAATGTAGGGTTGAGATGTGTGCATGTCGAAATGCGCACTATAAGTGTACGAAAGCCACTAAATGGTACTCAGTTTGTTATTGGGTGTAGGGACAGAGCTGGTGTGTAACGTTGGTATATGGCGGAAAATGTACGAAAAGTACTAAGTCGGTCTAAAGTGGGTATCGGGTGTAAGAACAGAGCTGGAATTCTAAAATTTGTTGTTAGAGTCATTGTTGGTGTGTGGGCTTTAGATATGGAGATGGCTTTGGAAACTCATACTATGGAAAGTACTAAATGGTACAGACTTTGTTATTGTGTAAAGGGATTAGCAGGAATTTTCATATATTGGGAGTAGATTTCGAAAATTCGTACTTATGCATTTATATGTAAAGTACTATTTATTAATTAATTGTTTCACAAACATCCAAGGCGGGACAAGGGAGATTTCTCTCATATTAATGAGTGCACCCCGATTCATATTAGCTCAATGATATGGGACCTACAGTTTATCACCGAGTCCGAACGGCGTGTCCTAAGACACCTGGGGAATCGAACCCACAACCTTCTGCGTGCAAGGCGGGTTTGCATACCATTGCACCACCGTGCTTTTCAAAATAGTCAGGCTTAATCCCATAGTCGTTGTTTTTATATTCTATTAAAACAACTTTAATTTATTAGTGGGAAAAAGTCTATAATTGGTTTCGGGGGAACTGATCGAGTGGGAAATGAGAGACTCGGTTGGTATATTGGGTCCATATAAGAAGGTAATTTTTGAAAATTATACCCAGGTGTACGAAAAGTACGATATTTGGTACCATTTTGATATTGCATGAATTATAATAACAGCACGGTGGACGATTTGTTTGTTGTTATTTTCGACAAACTATCAACGTAGTTATGATGATTCTCTGCATTGTGGAGACGCATAACAGTGGGAGTAGTTAATTTGGTTTGCATATGCGGCTACGAGAGTTTTTGAGTGTTTCTGTTGAATTTGCATTTAAACGAATTCGTCGGTCACATTTAATCTTGAGCTCGAGTCGTCATAAAATTGGGGAAGAGTTCTTTGCTGCAATGCACAATGGTCCCACTTGTATGGAAAGAGTGCCAAAAATAGTTCTAATCGAGTTAACGCCTCGAAATTTTAAACATAGTTTTCTAACGAGCCCAAAAGGGAGAAAAATAAATTTAATGGATGTAGGTCCACATTTGGGTGTTGCCCCCATATAAAGGTACCCCCGATTTTTTATATTTCGACGATTTTAGTCAAATTTTCCAGTCAATTTGGCTGTAATTTTGCATTTTGTGTTCTGAAGGAACAACATATCACCTTGCAAGAAATGTTCAATTTAGGCCCACTTTTAGGTATAGCTCCCATATAAACGTACCTCCCTATATTCGGTATTTTGACGATTTTAGCCAGATTTTCTAACTGAGTTGGCTGTAATTTTGTATTTTGACTTCGGAGGGAAGATCATACGTCCGTGCAAAAAATTTTCAATATAGGCCCAAGTTTAGGTATAGCTCCCATATAACGTACCTCCCGATATTCGGTATTTTGACGATTTTAGCCAAATTTTCCAACCGATTTGGCTGTAGTTTTGTTCTATTAAGTTCCATACCTCCTACCAAAAAATGTTCAATATAGGTCCACGTTTCGGTATAGCTCCCATATAAACGTACTTCTCGATTTTCGGAATTTTGACGATTTTACAGGCGTGGTATAAGGGGTATAACTTACAGGGTGGCAGATGGTGGCAGCTGGATTTCTTTTTATCGTAAACTAGAGACTTTCCCCTGCATTTTAAGAAAAATATGGACTTGCCCTTACGGGGCCAACATTAGTAAATCTCAACATAAATTTATAGCAATAATATTAAAAATAGCACAAAAAGTCATTTACAAAGAATTTATTTTTAAGGAACTTAAAAACCGAATTTTGAATTTGTTTTTCTGTAAGAATATTGTCAATGCCATCAACTATAAGCTTAGTTTTGGAAATTGTACATTTACCTCTTAATTTTGTTATAATTTCACTCATAAACTACGAATGTTTTGCGGATCTTTTTTTTTTTTTGTTTTTAAGGTACCACATACAAATTTCAACTTCTTCGACTTAACTTGGCATATTACCGCTGTAAATTGGCAAAAATAATACTGGATAATAAGAATTTAATGTGTTTAGAGAATATTTATTTCAATCGCAATCAAATTTGTCGACATAAATTTTTCGTTTTTTGTCCACGGGCGGAACCACAGTGCAATGCAAAGAACTAAGGGAACTGATGAGTCCAAGTGGCGTTGGACGAAACTAGTATTATCTGCCCTTCCCTAAAGTAAATCAATTTTAACTACCCCACTTTAAAAACTTGTTGTTTTTAAAATTTGAAAACAACAAATCTGTGATTAAGCTGGGCCTTACTTTAAAAGTAACAAGTGAAAAAGTATCAGTCGGCTTTGCCGACAGAGATATACCCTCAGTCTCAGAAACAATTTTTTTCCAAAAAACGCATGTATTTAGGGAGTTTTAAAAATGTTGGACGTTTGAATTGACAAAAATGTTGATTAGGATTAAAGATCAAAAGTTTTGCGGAGGAGATACTAAAAAGAATGGATCTCCAGCCACTACATATGGTACCATAGGGGTTTTTTACAACTTCAGGGATGTTTGCTCAAGAAGTATGGACTTGCCCCTGAAACAACTTTTACCATCGCAATTGAGGCAGCGAATGCAAGTTGCTTCAACAAAAATCAAAGTGATTCGAAAGCAGGTCTTAAAGTGAACATGTATCCGAAATTTTGTATTGGAGGTACCTGATGGAGTGGACAAATATAGTCCATATTTGAACCTGATCTATATCTGGTAGATATATTAGGATGTGTAAAGTATGGACCAATTCGGCCACTCTCTTCAAGAGCTACCGTACGCACAATTTTTCCGAACATTTTTGAACTTTTGTGGGGGAGGTACCTGAAGGAGTGGACCGATATGGTTTATCTTCGAACTTAAACTATGTTTGGACAAAATATTACTAAGGCCAAACTTTGGACCGAATCGGCAGACCTGTTCGAGAGTTATTTTAACCTCCAACCTCCTCACACGGTGTCATAGGGGTTTTTTGCATCTTTCAGGCTATTTTCTCAGGAAGTATGGACTTGCCCCTGATGAAACTTATACCGTCGTATGGAGGCAGTGAATACAAGTTGCTAAAGCAAAAATCAAAGCGATTCGAGAGATGTTCCTCAACTGAACTTTTCCAAAATTGTGTGTGGGAGGTACCCGACGGAGTGGACCGATTGAGTCCATATTAAAACCTGATCTAAGTCTGGTACACGCTCCACGATGGGCAAAGTATGGACCAAATCGGTTACTCCCTTTAAGAGTTATCGTGCGTTCAAATTTTCCAAACATTTTCGAACTTTTGTGGGGGAGGTACCGGAAGGAGTGGACCGATATAGCTCATCTTCGAACTTAAACTAAGTTTGGGCAAAATATTACGAAAGCCAAAATTTGAACCGAATCGGTTTATCCGTTCGAGAGTTATCGTGCGCTCCAGCCAGCCAGACAGACAGACAGACGGACGGACATTGCTCTATCGACTCCAAATTGTCTGAAACACATTTCGTCCAAACATACTTGGGGTCTAAAACCATTATTTCGATGAGGCACATTTTGCCCGTATGAAAGTGTATATACCCTCGTTAGCATAAATGCTGAGGGCATAAAAAGTAAACACACATCACAACAAAACTGCCAAAGTGAATCTATAATATATTTTTTTTTTTCTATGAGTAAAATATCTCCTTACCAAAAATTATCGAAATAGGTGAACGTTTTGATATAGCACCCATATAACGGTACCGCCGCTTTGAGGATATAAATTTATAAATATACGAATTTTTTCTAACAATGAAAAAAAAGATCTACACTTGTTAAACATCTCCTCCAAATTTCATAGCTCTATCTTTATCCGTTTAGAAAATATAGAATTTTGAGTCAATTTCGGAGTCGAGGTACTTTTGGCTCGACTCCGACTCCAGGCGAGTTTTTTTCACGACTCCGGCTCCGACTCCGACTCCGGGTCGACTCCGAGAGTGAATTCCTATACCACTAAAAATGAATAAAATGTACACACATTTTTAACTTTTTCCTATATTTTGGTGATAGTTTTTCCTTAGATATTCATTAGAAAGGGCATTCGTTCGAATACATTCGAACATATCAATATTGTTTGCCGAATCTTACATTGAAAATAGGAAATTTGGAAAGTTTTTTTTTTGTTGAAAATTTTGCCATTTTAGGCGAAGATCATTCTAGTATTAATTTTTAATTAATTTCTCGTTGGAAATCGAGCTTAATAATCAACAAGTAAGAAAAGCGTTAAGTTCGGTCGGGCCGAACTTTTTATACCCTCCACTACAAATTTCAGCCATTTCGGTGGATTAATGTGGCCACAACCTTCAAAATACCGAAATTCGGAAGGTACCGTTCTATGGGGGCTATATGATGGCGTGGACCTATACCTACAAATTTCTGGGGGAAAGTTTTATACGCCTAAAGAAGACTAAATACCAAAATTCAGCCATATCGGTGTGATAATGAGGCTAAAACGTTCAAAATATCAAAAATCGGGAGATATTGTATTATGGGGGCTATATCAACACGTGGACCTATATAAACTTTTTATGGTAGAAATGTTTCTTAGCCTCTGGAAACACAAAATACAAAGTTACAACCGATTCTTTGGTCAAATGGGTCTAATACATTCAAAATATATTAAAATGACGCGTACTTTATAAGGGGTCTTATGTGGGGACTATACCAAAACGTGGTCCTATATAACCCAACTTTGGTAGGAATGTTTTCTGGCCTCTGAAGACACAAAATACCAAACTACAACCAATTCTGTGGTCAAATGGGTCTAATACATTCAAAATATATTAAAATGACGCGTACTTTATATGGGGCCTTATATGGGGGCTATACCAAAACGTTGACCTATATAACCCAACTTTGGTAGGAATATTTTTTGGCCTCTGGAGACACAAAGTACCAAATTACAACCAATTCGGTGGTAAAATGGGCCAAATATCTTAAAAATTCCTTAAAACGACGACGCGTCACGCGTCATTTTGTATGAGGGCTATACGAAAGCGTGGACCCACATAGCCCGCTTTCAATACCAAAAGTGCTACGTAAATATAACATATTTTCCCAAAATTTCATCAACCTACGTCAATCCGTTCGGACGCTAGCGTGATTTCCACAGACGGACAGACGGACAGACGGACAGACAGACAGACGGACGGACATGGCTATATCAATGTAGAATTGCACACTGATCAAGAATAAATATACTTTGTGGGGTCTACAATGATTATTTCGAGTAGTTACAAACGTAGTGACAAACTTGATATACCCCCATCCTATGGGGGAGGGTATAATAATGCATCTGAAAAAGGAAAGCCGACGACTCGAAAGTTTTTGTCGGTTTTCCTTTTTTGCACGAGTATATTCTGGACGGAATTCTTCCGCGTGAGAAAATCTTTAAGCTTTCAAAATATGTGAAAATGAAGGGGCAATACAAATCATAAGGACTACATGCAATAAAAATTGTAATCAATTCAAAGTGGATGTAACCCTACATTTTAGTCACTTAGCCTTAAAAGGAGACCCCCAGTTGTAAAGCTCAACAAAAACCATTTTTCATGATTTTTTCCGAGAAAAATACGTAACTTTTTGCGAGATTTTTTACTTCATCTGAAAGCGAAAAATATTATTGAGACCGTCTACGAAACCTTGTTTTTATTAAAGCATTTTGCGGTGCCAACCAACTCTACCTCGAAAACTGATAAACCAATTGTCATATATTTTGGTGACCGATTTCGAGAAAAAAAAACACAGTTTATTTGCTGCATACAAAATAAAATAAATTGTTCCCATCCAACCCTTATACTATGGCAATATTGTTCCGATCGACTTAAAAATTTGATCACATATTCTATGCTATGCTATTTATACTAAAATTCAGCGCTCACATTTTGAACTTTGGCGTGGAGTGGATAATTTTATTGAAATATTTGAGATATATTGTGTAAACAACCCATCACGTAGGCAGATAGATGTTTTCTGGAACTGAAAAATTAGCACACGAAAAAATTAGCATGAAAATATTCTACAAAAATGTTGCTAGGAAAATTGTATGTAGGGTCGGTCCACCAAGACAACAAAGCGATATTGTCATGTTTCCATTGTCCTTTATCACTTTTACCCTATCCTTTCTCATGAAAACTCTATGGTAATGTATTTCATTGAATTTCGTATATGCTATTGATTGTGTAGAAAACTCGGATACACATGAACTACGTCTGTTCCTGGCGGACAGATCCGGTTATTTGAATGTCTACATCTAATGCCCTAGAAGAAAGATTCGCCGTTTGTCAGATTTCTGAGTTATGGCGGGATGAATCTGTCGTTGACAAACAACTAATTTAATCTAAATTTCATATATAGTTAATAGATTATGCGAAATTTACCGAAATACATAGAGAACACAATGTCTTTAATAGAGGACAAGGATGATTTCTCATAAAAAACAGGATGACCTTTGTGAGAAGACCAGTAAGACTTCTGACGAAAGAGGTTAAAGGTCCAATCATAATTTTATTGCCATAGAATTTTACTTTTGTTTGCAAAAATGTAAAGGATCATTTGGATCAACAAAATAGGGATGAATAGACTACACTTCAAAGGATAGTAAATATCCTGTGATTTGTCCTTTAAATTAGTATAAAATACCGTTTGCATGTATGTTTTCTTATAATTTTCTTTTAAAATAAATAATGATTTAAAAAATGTTCTTGTTCCAAATTTAATCTTATGTTTCTATAACGTGGAAAAAATTTTGCCCGGAGTCGGAGTCGAGTTATTTTTTCCGACTCAGACTCCGACTCCAGCAAAATTGCTCGACTCCGACTCGTAGACTCCGACTCCGACTCCGAAACCCTGATTTTGACACAAAAACCCCATTTTGGACACACTGTGCACTGGCGTGTTCCTCCTCATGCCGATAACATATCCGTACTTTGATACCAGAACCCTCTGACAAGGATTCCTTGGTATTGTTTCGAAGTCTGGCTACTTCCGCAAGCAGATAAGGAAGTGCTTGGCGCATTTGAGAGAAAAATTCTTAGAAAGACCTACGGGCCAATCTGCGGTTACGGTGAATATTGACGCCACATAGTGGTTCAGAATCCTTTTCCTGGTATATTTTGCAGGGGAATTCAAACCCAAAAGAAAAAATCAGGAGTTTTTTTTAATATTTTGCATCGAAATATTAGTGTTTTCGTGTTTTCTATATGATCCAATCTATTATAAGGTCAAACCGCAATGAATAAACTATAAAAATAACAAGTAAAAAAGTATCATTCCGCTTTGCCGACGGATGTATTATAACCTTTTCCCAAATACCCTATGTATTTATGGGGTCTTTAGATTAGACGTATGAACTTGCCGACAAAGATATGGCTTGGGATAAAAACTCAAAAGTTTTGCGAGGAAGATACCTAAAGGCATGGACCGATATAGTCCATTTTGGAAGTATTTCTTATTTCGGGAGTCATTACTATTGATAGGACCATTATATCAGGAAAAACGGACTTGTCCAGCAAAAACATCATATCGCTGTTAACAAGACTACTAAGAGAACCTTCAATAAAAATGTCCATAGGATTCTCGCAAAAACCTTTGAGAGTTATCGTGTTTAGTTAGTTAGTTTTGAATTTTTGTGTGGGAGGTACCGGAATGAGTGGACCGATATGGCCCATCTTCGAACTTAACCTAAGTTTGTGCAATATATTATGAACCTGATAGGTTGCTTTGTTCGAGAGTTATCGTGCGCACCAGCCAGCCAGACAGACGGAGGGACATGCCTAAATTGAGTCCAAACTGTCTGAAACACATTTCGTCCAAATATACTAGGGGTCTAAAACCATTATTTTGATGAGGCATATTTTGCCCGTATGAAAATGTATATACCCTCGCTAGCATAAATACTGAGGGTATAAAAAATACTAACAAAATCTAATTTTTTTGAAAAAGACAATTAAAATTTCCTTTTCGCCGGGATGAAATCATGATACTGGAGCGATCAGCAAATATTGCAATGCCTGTCAGTTCGTTTTGTAAACAATGCTCTCTGTAATAGAGGAAATACGAAAGCCAATAGGGGAATACTCCAGACTTAAAGCAATCATATGATTGAATATTCAATAAAACAAAGCAAAAACTGACAGAACGGGAGGTCTGAAATAGGACACTCTCAGGCATATTTTTGTGAAAGTGAAACGTTGTTAAATGTCGTTCTCTAAAAAGTTTAGGGAACTAGAATTTTTAGAGAACAAAATTTAAATTGGAATTTCATTAAAATTTAGTACCTGAGGCAAAATAAAATAACTCACGATGTGTAAACGCTACGCCAATTTATTAAAAAGTTTCTTAACAAAAGTTAAAAATGAACACACTGACCAGTGTTATAATGTAATGCCTGAATATTCTATTTGCATACCCAGGAAAAATTCGGTTCCGTTAGTCATTACGTAACCCATTACAAAGTAATGTAAACAAGCTTCTTTCGCATTACAAGTAATCTGAAAAGTAATGGGTTACTTCTGAAAAAATTGACAAGGCAAACCTACTTGCTTTGCTCCTCACTAAGTAATGAGGACTGTGGTACAGTATGTGTGTGTCCGACTATAGATCCTAGGGTTGTGTGTTCAACGCTCACCGTCGGCACGCCAGTTTTTGTTAATTAAAAAATAACAGTTCGTGGTGCATATGTGCACTGCACATTTAAGTTCTTAAGCAACCCTTAATATTCGTCTGCGTGGCACAGTGTATAGTGTCCCTGGTTAGAAATCAGAGGGTTCGTGGGTTCAATTCAGGCAGACAGCGAAATAAAATAAAGTAAAATAAATGTAAGAAGTGTGATGAAATTATAAACAAATTCCCTACATAAACTGTTCTAAAAATAGAATTTTTTCACCTTACTTTTCAACTTCAAGTGGCCACAGAATAACTAGTTATTCTATTGGCCATAAAATAACTAGAAACTGAGTGCGACATGCCCTTGTAAAATAATGGGGAAGAAAGGGGGTTTGTGAGTAGTTACGTCTGCCAAAAATCGCTTACAAACCCATGATTTTGGGAGGACTTTTTTTGCTGGGTATAAATAGAATACAAAAATGTATTATATTCATTATTTTTAAAAGTTTTAATTTTATTTTATTAATAAATGAAATGTTTTTATATATCTCTCGAATTTATTGTGACATGTCATGCAGGACGAAAATATCATCCCTGGGGCTACATCCTACTAGGTAGATAAAGATTAGGCACTGTTACTTTTGAATTACAACAGCTCTCATAGATACTGACACTGACAAAACCCATACAAACACGATTGGAATCAGCTCTTTTTCAGTCAGGAATTACAATCAGGTGCAAGACAGGTAAGGTAAATTTTTAAATTGATTAATGAATACAACAGACTGTAAGTACACATTGGTTATGCTTTACTTGTAGTGGTGAGTTTGTTTGTGTTGGTGGTAAGTGTGTTGTTATCAGTGCTAGTGCATGTCGTTTGTGCTTCCTTTGGTGGAAGGGTAGAAAGTCTACCGTAGTACGAGTTCTTCCATGCATACCTGAACGTTATACAAATCTACGAGTTTACATTTGTTGGAGTTTTATTTGCAGCTTATCAATTTGACAGGTCGTATATTATTAAATTAAGTTTAAAATCTCATTCGAATACCACAGAACAGACGAGCAGCAACACACCCACACACAGAGATATGGACATAACGAACCTAGGAGAGAATGAACCAAATGAGTGGCTTAAACAATAACAAATGATCATTTTTGTGTGGTAAAAGATTTCAGGTGTAATAAGTGAAATATGTTGACATTTCAGAGAAATGCGATTTTATATACATACATAGTTCATCATTAGGGAAGGTAATGTACAAGGTAATATTTGAAATGTATTTAATTCATTAGGATGATAACCTGTAGAGATTTCTTAAATCAGATAATATTTCTACAGATAGAGAACAAACTAACGACAATAAGCATAGAATATTAAAGTATTGTCATTGTCAATAGATATTTTGGATTTAGCCTTGTGAGAAACTTCTTTAACGATTAATATAAACCTAAATACAGTATAGTCTCGATAATCCGGACACCACAGGTTTCGGCGATGTCCGGATTACCGAGTAGTTACAAAAACACATAATTTTGTAAGTTAAAATCATTTATATCGGACTTTTACTAGATAATAACCTGACATCTAAAGTAAGCTTTCCTGTTTTATATAAATGTTATAGCCTTCGAACAAGACAACAGAATTTAAATCTTTTTTTTTAAGTTTTTGCCTTTTTAGGGGCGAAGGCCATTATTTGTGAGATTTTAATTAATTTAATTAATGGAGCTTTTTATGACCTAAGGAGATTACATTGAAAAATTAATATCTAGCGAAGTCCTACACATACATCAACCGCTATGCGACGATCGTTTCGTTAGCTGGTTAGGCTAACATTATGATTTTTCAATGTAATCACCTCAGGGCATAAAAAGCTCGAGTAATTAAATTAATTAAAATCTCACAAATAATGGCCTTCGCCCCTAAAAAGGCAAAAACTTAAAAAATAAAAACTTCAGCTGAGCCCGGCTGGGATTCGAACCTGGGTCGTCACCAACTAACAGACAATGTTGATGACGTCTTAGCGTTCTAAACCACAATCCACTTAAAAATGTTTCGATGTGAAAGACATATACAGTCTACGATGGAAAAAAACCATTGGCTGTAATATGAATGTAATATTGAGAAATTGATTTCTGGAATATAAGGGGGACTAATGAGTCGTCTTTGGAAATAAAAAGCTTCAATTTGAAATTCACAAATGAAAATTTGCAATCTTGGATGTATAAATAGGGGCTCCAAATGGCGAATATTGTCTAGCAACAACAACAGCTAATATGCCTGAGGATTTTAGCCTAACCAGCTAACGAAACGATTGTCGCATGCAGTTGATGTGTGTGTAGGGCTTGGCTATATATCAATTTTTCAATGTAATCTCCTTAGGTCATAAAAAGCCCGATTAATTAATTTAAATCTATTGGTTGCATAATTACGAGAATACAATACTACAATCCGTAGTTGCCGGTGATTTTGTATATCAAATAATTAAAATAAAAGGAGTCATATATTTTTTAAAAGTTTATTGAAATTTTTATACAAGAACTGCTCATTTTTTGCGTTACCGAAGAAACTGTAAAATTAAATAGCTTATAATTACGGTAATTAACGATATTTTTCAGTAACATAGCGACCGAAAAAATTAGTCGTTTAGTTCTGCCTAAAGCAAGAGTGCGGTCATCTTTTATTTAACATTTTCATTCATAATTTTGCGTTTTCATTTTGCCGATTTTTGTCGGTAACTCAAAAATGAGTTAGAGAATATAAAAAAATGTAAAACCAATGCTTAAAATACAGTACATGCTCCCAAGGGACTTTCTCATCAACCATAAAGCAAATTAGTTAATTCCTTTCGATGAACGGAACACCCAACATCGAATTCTGAGGGAACTAGGCTACCCAACACTCAAATAGCCCAGTTGCTTACTCAAAGCACTCCCGATAACATATCAGCGCAATGGCAAAGTATTGCCCACTCCATGCAAACAGCCGCAAAATCCATACTTGGATACCAGAAACCTCCACCAAGGAATCCATGGTATGATCAGGAGTGTCGTGCTGGTACCGAAGAGAAAAATGCGGCATATATATGGCTACTTTACAATCCGTAGCAACGCGTAGAGCACAAGAGAGATATCGGTAGAAAAGGAGAGAGGAGAAACGTATTTTCCGCAGGAAAAAGAGAGAGATGGAAAAGCGGGAGAGTGAAAAAATCGAGATGTACAGCAACCAGAGTGAAGTCCGAAAATTATACCATCAAACTGATGGCTTTGGTACCGGCACATCCTTCTGTAGAGACCAGCAAGGTAATTTGGCAACTGATACAGATAGTGTGCTCAGGATATGGAAAGAACATTTTTCAAAACTGTTGGTATCCAATAGCAGCGAAGACGACTAAGATACCACAGACCCAATCACAGAAGATGGTATTGAATGTATTCCGCCCAGCCAAGATGAGGCAAAGACAGCAATAAATCGGCTGAAGAATAATAAGGCAGCAGGAGCCGATGGCTTACCAGACGAGCTGTTCAAAACCGGAGGCGATACGCTGACAAGAGCTCTGTTCCTTTACTTTTTTAATGGTAAAAGTGGTAAAAGAGAAAACTGTCTAAATTGCTCTCAAATCACCAGTTTTACCAGAAAAGTAAAGGAACGAAAAATGGTAGATCTGGTAGCAATGTCAAAAAGAAACATACAAATTCAATTTTCTTCTTTTATTTCACAGTTTTTAATTTTGTTTTGTCAGCGCTCGCCTTTTTCTTCTGTTTTTTCGTTCATATTTTTCTTCATTGTGAAATAATCGTCAAACAAATGTTGAAAAATCAGTTCTACCATTTTTACCTGCAGAAATTTGTCTGGTAGCCTGTGGTAGAAGAGAAAGCCCGTGCTGTCTCTCCTCTCTCACTCTCTTAAAAATTGCTGCCAGTTTTACCACTCTTTGGGGTTAAGGAACGCTTTGCAGGTTAAAAATGGTAAAAATGGTAACCTCAGGTAAGTAAAGGAACACAGCTAAGGTGTATTCATCAGCTAGTTAGCACCATCTGGCAGGAAGGACGAGTACCCAACGATTGGAAACTGAGTATCCTGTGCCCCGTACACAAGAAAGGAGATAAGACTGTATGCTCTAACTATAGGGGCATAAGTCTACTCCCTATTGCCTACAAGATCGTGTCAGGGATATTGTGCGAACGTCTAAAGCCTATGATCAACGAAATAATTGGACCATACCAATGCGGCTTTAGACCTGGCAAGTTCACCATTGACCATATATTTACCCTTCGGCAAATCCTGGAGAAGACCCAAGAGATGCAGATCGACACCTACCACCTTTTTGTCGATTATAAAGCAGCCTTCGACAGCCCGCTGCGTTCATGGGTTTCCAAGCTATGTCTGTATTTGGTATCCCCGCAAAGCTCATCCGACTTTGTAAAATGACTTTAACTGACACGAGATCCTCAGTTAAAATAGGAAAGAACCTCTCCGAAGAGTTTTGTACCAAAAGAGGTTTCAGACAAGGAGACAGCCTTTGGTGTGATCTCTTCAACATCCTGCTGGAAAAGGTTATACGAGAGGCAAACGTCAAAAGAAGTGGCACAATCTACACCAATAGCCACATGTTACTTGCTTATGCTGATGATATAGACATCATGGGACGATCAGTAAAAGAAGTAAAGTGGGTCTGGCGGTAAACGGTGAGAAGACCAAGTTAATGGTGTCGACGCGCAATGCGTCCATTGAGCTCGGACCAACTCACAGTGGAAAAAAGTACCGATTTAGCGCGCCAAAAGTAAAAGTCTATGTTTTATTGTATGTTTGTCCATAAATTCGATATGAACAGCTATAAATTGACAATTTTACTTCATTTATTAATATATTTGGTAAATTTGTATTTTTACCGTAGAATGGTACCTATCGATTTTCGGTATTTTAAAGATTTCTACCACATTATCCAACCGAAACGGCTAAGATTTGGTATTTAGTCTCCGTGGGGGTTATGCATACACTCCTATAAACATTTTCGGTATAGGACCATGTTTTCATATAGCCCCCATAGACCGGTACCACCGACTTCGGTAATTTTGGAGGTTTTAGCCATATTATCCAACCGATATAGCTGAAAGTTGACATTTAGTCTTCGTTGGTGGTATAAAATATTCCGACGGAGAATTTTCGGCACAGGTAACGCATTGATGTGGCCCCCATAGAAAGGTACCGCTCTAATTTCAGCATTTTTACATAAAAAACAAGTAAGAAAGTATCAGTCAGCTGAGCCGACAGAGATAAACCCTCAGCCACGTACCCGAAGAAAAAAGTTAACACAATACTTCTGTAGGTTTTTTAGCTGTTGGTAAAATTTTCCAGGATGGAAAGGGCCGCAAAAAACTACATGTTGCAACAAAATTCAGAATGATCCAAGACGAGTGCATTTTTTCCAAACTTTGGGTAGGGTGTACCGATAGGAGTGATCCGATATGTACTACATTCGGACCTAATACAAATCTGTAGGAAATATTTTTTTCTTTATTAGTCTATGGATATTTTCCTTACAGACTAAAATCGATTTCTCTCTTAAAGGGTTATTTTAGACATTAGCCAGTTTAGGTGGTGCCGGTAGGATTTTCTGGACCTTTTTGGGTCATTATCTCAGGAAGTATGGACTTTCCCACGAAAAAAAATTACAACGTCGTTACAGGGGCCGCAAGTGCAACCTGCTGCGTCACAAATTAATAAGATCATAGAGGAGTTGTTAAACTATACTTTTTCCAAATTTTGTGTGGGAGGTAATCAAATGAGTGGGCCGATATAGTATATATTAGAACTCGATCTATGCCTGAAAGTAATATTACCAATAGCAAAGTTTGTCTCAATTCGGTTATTCCCTCCTAGAGTTATCATGCCCACAATCTTGGCGAAAAATTTTGAACCTTTGTGGGGGAGGTACCGGAAGGAGTGGACCGATATGGTCTAAAGACCCAAAATTTTAACCAAATATGTTGATCCGTTCGAGAGTTATCGTGCACTCCAACTACGACACATGGTATTATATGGGTTGTTTGCAGTTTTCGTGCTGATTTCTTAGGATATATGGACTTGCTCCTGAAAAAAATTATATCGCCGTAATGGGAGTAGTGAATACAAGTGGCTGCAACAAAAATCAAAGCGATTCGAGAGCAGGCCTTAAACTGCACTTAAGCAAAATTTTGTGTGGGAGGTACCCGAAAGAGTGAACCAATAGGGTCGATATTGGAACCTCATCTATGTCTGGTAGAAATGTCACGATGTGCAAAGTATGGACTAATTCGGTTACTCGCTTCAAGAGTTACGTGCGGACAATTTTTCCGAACATTTTTGAACTTTTGTGGGGGAGGTACCTGAAGGAGTGGACCGATATGGCCCATCTTCGAACTTAAATCAAATCTGGACAAAATATTTCGATACCCAAAATTTGAACCGAATCGATGGATCCGTTCGAGAGTTATCGTGCGGACATTGCTAGATCGACTCAAAATTGTCTGAAACGAATATCGTACAAACATTCTTGGGGTCTAAAACTATTATTTCGATGAGGCACATTTTTGGCCGTATCAAAGTGTAAATACCCTCTTTAGCCTAAAGGCTGAGGGTATAATGATATTAATAAAAATAGTAATAAAATAAAATGTTGCAGCTAAAATTTTACGAATTAGTTAAGAACTGTATGTACTAAAAATAAAATAAAAAATCTACGCGCCATCCCGCGACACTCCTTAGTAATAGCTTTAACAAAGTGCTCAATTTGGAAAAAATCGGATGTCACATGTTTTAAGTGTAAAATCCGAGTTGCTATAAATAACATCTTATATTCAACATTTTTTAAATCACCTGCTTCACGAAATGTTAAATTCAATAAAGCTTTAAAATTACTTTGTAGGAAGAGTGCATGCGACGATCACAAATTTACTACTAAACTATATTATTAAAACTAGTTAAAAAATGTCAACCAAAAACGGACCGTTATTCAGCTTAGACTGATGCAAAACAAATTATTTTAAATGCAGTTGCATTCTGTGGACACCTTAGATTAATACTGCAACAATCATTTTTAAATTGGCGTATGTGAATTGTTTGACTTTTGGCGCGCTAGATCGGTATTTTTTTCCACTGTGCAACTGTGGAAGTTGGCTCCTATAATTTTGAGGTAGTAAAAGACCTCGGCACCTCCGTAAACACAACAAACGACATCAGTTGTGAGATAAAAAGAAGAATTGTATTGGCCAACAGATGCTACTATGGTTTAAGTAAGCAGTTTAAAAACAAGTAAGTAAAGTCTATAGTCGGACCGAGCCGACAATGGGATACCCTATACCACTATCCCTGGACAATCGCTCTCCACGGAACTTCTTTTCAATGATTGTGAAAATTTAATTATCAAATATCAGAGATGTAATGTATAATACTTATGACCAAAACTAAAAAGTTATCTAGCATGACAAAGACATTTTTGTAGCAGGAAAGGAAAATTTAGTTCACACAAACTAAAATGTAATGAAACGCACTTATGTAGTGCTACTACTTCCGTTGTTTAACCGCTACGTTATTGAAATTTTTACCAATTTCACACAAAAGTTTTAGTCCATTTAACCCGGTAAGTATTATCTGATCTTCACGTTGGTTTGTACGCTTCTTCTTCTTCATAATAAACTCAAACTTTGTTTAAAATTTTGCGGGTTATTATTTTGACCTACAGAGCCGCTACAAAATTGGTTAAAATTTGTTTTTTAGTCCATTTCATCCCCTGAACATTTCACGATCATCACAAAAAAGTATCATTTCTATACTGGCCCGAACCCAATCTAATTAAAAAATTTGTTACAATCGGTCCATAATTGCGGCTTGTTTACAATTTTTACTGGACGGACACACATCGCTAAATAGCTTTATCTCGTCGAGATATGAATTTTGGCATACCAAGAAGGGGTCTAGGACGAATATTTTGTGGCGTTACATAAACTTTTGGAGAGACAATATGTAGCAAGGGATAAAAATGTGGTTCTCTACACAGAACCCATTATATATTAAGCAGTAGGCCCGTTATCTAGCAAACACTTTATTGCAATTTACATCAGAGGAAAGGTCAGTAGTTTTTTTTCCATATGTAGGCTACTTTGCGAAATATATATGTATGTCCTCAAGGAATTAAAATATCGACCAAAAATGAAATTTTTATATTTTTCATACAAAAGTAATGGTCCATTTCACCCGCTAAATAATATCAGATCATCATTCAAAATTGTAGGCAGCTTTTTCGACCTATACTCCTACCCGGTGCAAAATTTCGTGACTATTGATGTATAATTGCGACTTCTAGCGAGTTTATTATTACACTACAAACAAATAACGGGATATATTAGGCTGTAACTCTATTATCTGATCATGCACACCAACATAATTGGCATCAATTGAAAGGTCAAGCGTTCCACTTTCAAGTATATCTCACTTGTCCGGAATGTCACTTCCAGGAATTAAGATATAAGTTGTATATTAAAAATTTTCACAATTTTCACACAAAAGTTTTGGTCCATTTAACCCTCTAAATATTATCCGATCGCCATCTCAAATTGCAAGCTTCTCTGTTGTGATATACTCTTACCTTATTTAAAATTACGCGTTGAACGGACTATTATTGAGACCTACAGAGCCGCTAGAAAATTAGATAAATATTATGTTTTTGGTCCATTTCACCCGCTAAATAGTTCACGATCATCACCAATAAGAATAGGGATCTATTCTGATCTGAACCCGACCCACATACAAAATTTCGTGACGATCGATCCATAATTGCGGCCTGGAGCGTGTTTACAATTTATAATGGACAGACGTACGGACGGACAGACACACATCTCAAAATCGCTTTATCTCAGCGAGATATGAAGATTGGTATACTACATTGGGGGTCTCCGACGAATATTTCGCGGTGTTACATGAATTTTTACCAAAACAAACTTATAATACCCTTTTCCACATTGTGGTATAGGGTATAACAACGCCACATCTCGTCAAGCTAAAATAACGCTACCCAACACTATGTTTTAAATACTGTTGATTACACTGTGCTACATTTTCAAGTTAATTTTGTGCAAACAATTTCATATGCGGTTTTTCTGAAAGTACAGACACAATAGACAAAAACCCTCTTTGGGTTTTGGTTTGTTAGATGGGGTTCGGTTTTTACGGCCCTATCTAAATATGGCTAAATATTGAATTTTTAAAGTCGGGACTATATCTTGGAAACCAATACAAATCTTTCCATGACATCCGCAGCAAACTTGTAGAAGAAGAATGTATTTGAAAACATAATGAGCACGAATAACCTCATTGATTGCCTCAAATTTTATAATAAATATATCGAAAATTTCCGTGATTTATATATATTTCGCAGCGTATCTCTAGAACAGTCAAATTTTTTTTAATTTTATCTTTAGGGAAAATATTCGCTGGAATGTAATACATACACAACTCTTCAGAAAATATCATTGTTGTAAAATTCCTCTATCGCGTTGTTTCTATCATATTTTTCAACGACAATTTGATAAATATATCAACAATACATTGAAATTTCAAATATGAGAATAAACAGCCTGTGTTTGAAATATGTTTTGTAGAAAGTATGGTATGAAGTACCGCCTGAACAACATGAAATTAGTGTTCTACAGTTTCAGAATGTTCTGAAGAATTGCTGAGGACATTATTTCGAAAATTTTTGCTAAAGGCTACTTGGTTCAACTCTCAATAGTTTGGCAATTACTGACCATAATTCCAGAAATTATGTAATCTTTCCTAAATTTTATCAATTTTGATGCACTATATGCGGTTTTTCGTAGTTCGTCTGTTTGACATATAAGTTCTACTACTTTAGGACACCATATTGCTGAAGACCGCAAAGAAAAATTATTATTAGTTTCTGAGATAAAGCACGGAAAAATTTAAAAATTTTCGTTTTAGCCCGGTATAGATGAGGCCATAACATCTAAAAGCACAAAACTCAACTAAGGGTTTTGTAATCTTAATATGTACTTTCTGAAAATGACCACAAGAAGTTGTTTGCATTTTCAGTGTTGCAGAGTGTTATCATAGTCAACCGAAAGGCAGAAAAATCATTCGACAGATTCAAATAGTGAACACCATAATGGCTGTATAACTGAGTCAACAGTGCCTAGCTAGGAAGACGAGATGTGGACCGAATACTTTGAAAAACTTAATTTTTCTTATTTATACACAAATTGCTATTGATAAGAACGAAACGTCAATGAAATAAATAAGAATCTAATGCTCAAGATAGGAAAAAATATTCATGTCCGGATTATCGAGGTTCGAAAAATATGATATGATATATGATGTCCGGATTGCCGAGTCTACAATGTAAAAATTTCAAGTGTCCGGATTACCGCGTTGTCCGGATTAACGAGTGTCCGGATTATAGAGACTATACTATTATTTAGAGGAAAGGTTGATAATGTTACAAGTAGCACGTTCTTTTTCATTGGAATAATTGAGATAGAATGTGATATTTTCGCACTTGAGTACATATGCAGGTCAAGTTCGATATTGGCTATATTGGTCCACGTATTGGTATAGCCCTAATTAAAAACCATTCGGATTTTACATTCCAAAATAGTCAGGCTTAGGCCCGTTATTACATCCTTCCTGTAGTTAAATATTGGCCGGTATCGGTCAGTTAACCCATTTTTTATTCTTACATGTTTGCTTTAAGAATAAGTGTCAGATAAATTAAAAGGAACTTTCCATAAGCAAGAAAAAACTGTCAGCAAATTCAAATCAACCAATCAGATTTGAGAAAACTTGATGTATACATATTTTTTTGCTTGATATTGCCATATTTTTACAAATTATAACATTTAGTTTAAATGGAAGATCTAATAACAAATCCCTTGTAATGCGAACTTTATTCCTTACTTTTCTTAAAGTAAGGTATAACAAAAATGGAGTTTAAAGAGAAGATGTAAGAACGGGCCTTAATCCTATAGTCGTTGTTATAATATTTCATTAAAACAACTTTAATTTATTAGTGGGAAAAATTGGCGATGTTTACCAAGGGGTAAAGCAGGAAAGACTATAGATTCGGATCTCGCCACAGATCTTCATTGTTTTTCAACAAGAAACTTTTTATCCCCAAATGTCAATTGCTCGCTCAAATAGATATGTGTCCAAAGAAACACTCTGATCGAGAATTTCTTTAGCACTACCTAAACTCGAAGCTGGTGAAGCGTTTCAGATAATGTGAAGACAATTTAGCCCTGTCCGTCCTAAGGGCGGCGTCCTTCTGTCTGGCTGGCTGCTGCGCACGATAACTCTAGAACGGATCAACCGATTCGAAACCAATAATTTTGCACTTCGTAATATTTTGCCCAATATCGGTCGACTCCTTCGGATACCTCCCTCACAAAAATTAAAAATTTTTCTGTAAAATGGTGTGAACGATAACTGTGGAAGAGAGCATTGGATTTGGTCCAAACATTGCACATTGTATTAATCTATCCAGATATAGATCGAATTCGAATATGGACTATATCGATCCACTCCTTCGGGTACCTCCCACACAAAATTCGGAAAAACAGTGAAGTTTAAGAGCTCCTCTTGTTTCGTCTTAAATCAGGTTGGAATATGAACTATGGGTACCTCCCACACGAAATTTGGGAAAAGTGCAGTTTAACAGCTCATCGCGGATGTTTTAAAATTTATTCTAAAAAGTTCTTCTTGCTGTCATTTTACGACGGCTCAATTTTTTCAGCCACAAACCACAATTACTTTCAGCATCATAACTCGCAAAACGAATGTGCGGTTTGTTACAAATTTTTCACATTCTGATATTTACTCCAAACTTACGTAAAGTTTAGATTTTCTCAATACTGAAGAACATGCAAATTTCGACGCTGAAAACCAAAATTGTTTCCTCTAAATTTTCTATACAGCACCGCATCGATTGGTGGGGTATGATGCCTTATTTACATGAATAGATGTAACCTCTATTGTTCCAAAAATAATGCTGGTATCCTTTTTTCTACATCAAACAAAATAGTAATTGAACCATATTTGACAAACATGGCTTGTCATTTTCTAAATATTTGTTGTTTAAAAAAATGGGAATCCACATTTGACTTTGAAACCTTGCGGAGCATATGTTCATGTTGGCTGTTATTTCCCATGCCAACGGAAAGAATTGTTTTCTAAGAAAATTGAAAACAATTTGTGGGACTTAAAATAATTTGAGGGTGATAGGATGCTGAACTCTAAAGGATAGCTGCGTCTTTTTTTTCAGAGGTATGGTTGTACCAAAAGAATGAAGGACATAGTCCTTTATAGAAATATACAATATGTGATTGTTTGTGTGTGTGTGTTTGCGTGTGTATCTCTCCGAGTTTCCCCCTTTTAAAATGATGGTTATTTATTTACAAATTGTGCATGAGACACAAAAGTATTGGTTTCCCATCAATAGACCGTAAAAATAAATGATACCAATATCAATGGCAATTCATCTGGAATTTGGTCCTTTGTAAAATAGTCAAATAATTGATGACATTTTTCAAAATTGACAAATATTGTAAAGCAAATTAAAGTAGAGCTACATGGATTTCTGTTTGCCCAGATTTTTAATTGAAAATATGATGTATGTTTGCGGAGTGAGAATATTGCAGTTGAATAATTAAGGCAGAAAAAAAAATCAATATTTGTCAAACTGCAATAAATCCTCAGAAATCTCTAATGTAAAGATATTCATTGTAATATATAAATTGCACATATAAACATATGTACATGTGCATTAGGGCTATAAACAAACACAAAGTTATGAGGAAAATATTTTGCCGTGATACAAACAAACCGTATTTCCAGTGCTTTCGGTACAAATAATTTTCGCAACGGTAGCTATTTCACAGAGCCCTTGGTATTTTTATACCATCCACCTAAAAATGTTCGTTGTTGTTGTAGCCGCCGGGAGGTCGTGGTATTGCAAAAAGGTAGAGGTTAAACAGTTCCGCTGATATCACCCCTCCTTGGGGAACTTCCTGCTTCACTATAGGGGTTTGGACTTCCTGTCTTTGAATTCCACGTATGACTGGCGACCACACAAATAATGACTTTGCGCCTCGGATAACATCTGCAGCATCATCCATCGTAAATTGTGGCGATTCTTCCTCGGCTGGAAGAGATCGCAAACGACGCAAAACACTTCTCTTCGCCCGGTCGCTATCGGGGTGCTCGATAAATAGTCGACAGAAATAGCCTGCCCACCTCTTTGGATCTATCACAGCCACGCCGTTAAACATGACAGATGTCCGATCATCGCTTGTGCTCACCGACTAATCTATTGACTTCCATTGTCAGTTCTCTGACTCTGGGGTCATTAGGGTTCGTGCGGCGAAGCTCGTTACGCTCATTAGCTAATCCCGTCGCCTCTGTTGGGAAATTGGGTCTTTTTTCAGGTACTCGACCAGTAGGAATAAAGCGATGATGTCTCTCCCTGAAGCGTTGATGAGTGAACTTTCGGAGAGTTGCCAATCCGCTTTCCCACGGTTAATGAAAGTACGGCTTTCAGAGGTTATGAAGTCTGATGGTCTATTTATGGAGATGAGGATTGGGAGATAGTCCGACCAAAGGGAAATGACGGGTTGCCATATCACGTCATTCGTTAGACCGGGTGACACGATGGATATGTCAGGCGAACTGTGGCAGTCCCCTCTAATCCTGGCGGCTATCTATTTGCTCAGCCAGATCTGTACCTCTCTGGTCATTCCCTAGGGCTGAATGCCATAACTCATTATGCGCATTAAAATCCCCTAAGACCAGCCGGTTATCACCTCGCAACATAGATCTGATGTTAGGCGAATAACGCGGGACACAGTTATTGACTGGCGGGCAGTTCTATCTCGGCGGTTCCACACCTTACCGCTACCCCCATACACTCCAAGTATGGATCCCTAGAGTCTAGCACAGGCGAGATAGGTCTGTACTGGACTGACTGGTGCAGTAGGAATGCAAGTCCACCACCTCCACTTTTCGTAAGATCCTGGCGAAGAACGGTGTATCCATCGCAACTCCGAAGACTGCAGTTGTTGTTCAGATTCATTTCCTGAATCGCCGCGACCATTATATTTCTTCGACTCTTTCAACATAGACCAATGTTTTAGTACAGACCTCATATAACGGTATCTTCAGATTTTCTATATTTTGAAGATTTTGCCTACAATTCTTAACCAAACTAACTTTAATTTGCCGTTTGAGGTTCCTAGCTGTCAACACAGCTGTAATTTGACATTAAATGTTCCTAGTGATCACAAAGCTTCTCCAAAAACAATTGCCAACATAGGCCCACACTTTGATGTAGGCCCCATATAAAGGTACCCTCAAGATGGAAGACTTTTTAGATACATTTTCTGTCTTAATTCAGGTAGTTGGGGTATGCGTGGTAATATAAAATTCTCACTTAAAATTGTGAACATGAAGGAACACTAACACAAGACCACCTTCCTATCATCGTCTCCGTAAATGGACCTCCCGACCTCATAACCCCTGCACGCCGCATTTTACTGAACCGTGGGAAAGATGATTGGCAAGGGTTCATAGAATTTACCAATTACCGCTTCCGGAGCTACCCACTCCCTCACGTACTTGCATACCTGAGAGAACTTCACTGCGGCCGCTTGGTACATACCTGCTGGTCGAATACTCGGAATCAGACCGAATTTCCCAGCGGAGGCGACGAGACTAATGTCAAATGAGTGTGATAAGGTTCGACGTACGGACCCTCAGGATTACCTAAATTGTGAGCAATGCTTAAATCACTCTCGAATCCGAGAAAGAAGGAAGAAGCTGGTACTTTTGACGGCGTGACAGTAACTGACCTAAAGAAGTGGCTGTTTATAGGGCACCCCGAAATTGATAGTAAGAAAAGGAGTGTGTTACGCAGTACAAAAGGAGCCCTCCCACCAGAGGTAGTACCACCACAATTTACCAGAAACATGGAATGCTGGCAGGGTGGTCCCGCTAATCAAGCCCGGCTAGGATGCGGGCAGAGGTAAATCGTTTTCCAGTTGCCTAATATCAACATAGATTCCGGAAAATGTATAGGCTTAAAACAACATTACACGCCATATCCACACATATCAGTGGAGGGCTGAACAAGAACAGGCCGTGTGACCAGACATTCATGGGGAAAACCAGCCGTGTTTGATAAACAACTATATGTGGGGACGCCAGTCGTTCATGGAATTCAGAAACAAGAAGTCCAAAACCCGTAGAGTGAAACAGGGAGTTCCCCAAGGCCGGGTGATATCTCCAGAACTATTTAACCTCTACCTTCTAAAATTCCACACACTCCAAACGGCATAGAAATCGTAATCTATGCGGATGATTGTACAATCTTGGCTTAGGGTCCTATCGTCGATGACATATGTGATAGGATAAATGTCTACATAGCTGACCTAGTGCAGTTCATTCATCAGAAGAATATGAAAATATCCGCCGTTAAATCCACGGCAAGACTGTTCACCATTTGGACGGCAGAAATGAGGCTCCCACTAAACATATTGGTCGATGGTGTACTGATTCCGACCACTAACTACCCCAAAATATTGGGTGAAACTTTCGATAGCATGTTTAAGTCGTCCGCGCAAGCCACAGCTATTTGCGATAAGATCAAAAGTAGGACAACGGACCTCCAGTCGCTGGCCGGCAGGACTTGGGTTGCTGACAAAGAAAACTTGTTGAGCTCTTACAAAGTAATAGGCCGGTCTAAAGTAAATTATGCGGTAATACAAATGTTGGCGCTACGCAGTAGAAGATTATTTAAACCTGCCAGAATGTCGCACTGTGCACTGCAACAGGGTGCCTCCACATGACACCAGTGGACCATCTTCATAAATAGGCGAAGGTTTTACCGGTGCATCAGCACAGCATGATGTTATCGATGCAGTACCTGCTTGGGTGCTATCGCAGCGAGCATCCCTGTCACGTTATAGTGGAATAGCTTCCCCCACCCAGACACGTCAGGAGGGATCTTCATGATCCGGAGAGAGAGGTTCAAGTGTATAAACGAGAAGCTTTAGACCAGGTATCGGCACCAATACAAATGAAGTATGTGCGTTCACACGCATACGACATCGAGAGCGTACATTTCCCTATCTCCATCGAGAGGGTTATTGCATTGCTAAAATTAAAAATCAATGAAAAAGCGACGGCACAACCTTCTTCATTGACTTCTGAGTGAAGACTAAATGGTGGTTGTTTTGTTGTTACTCTCATTAAGGGCACGTGTGCCCCTTTTATTCCGGATGCTGCTTTAGACCAACGAGCCTATGAGGCAGGCTTGAATAGCATTCACACTGATGCAGCCGAACAGACAGTACAAAGATACAGTGTGAATGCCGTACTTGGCGACCAACCCCGCCCGCCATCCATCCCTCAGAAGAACGCCAGCAGCCAAGGCAAACACGAGTGGTTTTAGCCCACTTGCGATTCAGACGATGCATTTGCTTAGATGCCCAGCTAACCCCAATCACTTGTCTGCTGATTCTTTATGGAGAAGAAGCTTGCAAATTGAGATGATGATAAGATAATATTTAGAGGGTTAAATGGACCACAACTTTTGTGTGAAAGTTGTGAAAATTTTTAATATACAGCTTAAATATTTATATTTTAGAGGTCACAAAATTTTGCACGAGGTAGGAATTTAGGTCGAAGAAGATGTCTACAATTTTGAACGATGAAATGGACCATTACTTTTGTATGAAAGATATAAAAATTAAATTTTGGTCCATATTTTAATTCCTGAAAGGCATAAAAGGGGCACTAAAAAACCTTCTGGCCTAGGCAAAATGCGGTGTCGCCAGGCGTCATCTGACATTTTTTGTTTGAAATGTTTGACAGTTTTTAGCATAAGGACAGTTTTATATGCGATTGACCAATTTTACTGGATCGAGCGTGAAAAATACATTTTTGTGGCCAACTGTTCATGCAATAACAAATCTTAGTTGGTGGAAGAAATGCCTAAAGATACTTCTATCTCACGGTATATAACATGGCGATCTTGCATTATCCGTTCACGCACGGCTTAATTTTTTACTGGCCCAACGGCCGATTATAGGCGTCCCTCACGACCCTCGTTTTTTTTGCGAGTGTCGGCCACGATTGAATTCATTAAGCCAGTTTTCATAGTGATATAGGATGGCCCTTTATCGACATACACAAATTTAATTTGATCGGCAAGAGTGCATGCCATGATTATCCATGTCGAAATTTGTGAAAAATTATTTGTCGAAAATGTTCGCAAGTAAATTCCATCTTTTTATACCCTCAGCATTTATGCTAACGAGGGTATATAAATTAATATTTTTTATGATATTATTTATTTTATATACACTTTATTTATTTATAAAATAATTGATTAATGATTAATAAATGATTAAATGGTAAATTATTAAACTTCTTTTAATTTTTAAATACACTTTAATGCTATGTTTGTTGTTTAGGTTGTTGTTGTTGTTGATGATGTTTTTGTTGACGATTCCACTTATTGGGGTAGGTTCTGTATTTACTGAGTGAGCTGTTCTGACATGACTGACTAAAAAGTGGCGTTTGTTTGCACTTGCCTTTGCTGCTGCTGCCGTTGCCACTGGATCATCTTACCTGTGAGAACGGCATTGACTGTGGGAATATGTCATACTTTAGTTCGGTAACTTATACACTTTCATATGGGCAAAATGTGCCTCATCGAAATATTCATTTTAGACCCCAAGTACGTTTGGACGAAATCCGTTTCAGACAATTTGGAGTCGATTTAGCAAAGTCCGTCCGTCTGTCTGGCTGCTGCGCACGATAACTCTCGAACGGATCAACTGATTAGGTCCAAAATTGGGATGGGTTATATCGGTCCACTCCTTCCGGTAGCTCCACCACAAAAGTTCGGAAATGTTCGGAAAATTTTTGCGCACGATAACTCTTAAATGAAGTAACCGATTTGGTTCACACTTTGCACATCGTGAAATTTCTACCAGACTTCATGTACCTCCCACACAAAATTTCGGAAAAGTTCAGTTTGGGACCTGCTCTCGAATCGCTTTTATTTTTGATGTAGCAACTTGTATTCACTGCCCCCCATACGACGCTATAAGTTTCATCAGGGCAAGTCCATACTTCCTGAGAAAATAGCCGGAAAGATACAAAAAACCCGTATGATACCGTGTGTAGTGGTTGAAGCGCAAGATATCTGTCGAACGGATCTGCCGATATGGTCCAAAATGTGGCATTCGTAATATTTTGAGCAAACTTAGTATAAGTTCGAAGATAAGATATATCGGTCCACTCCTTCAGATAGCTCCCCCACAAAAGCTCAAAAATGTTCGAAAAAATTGTGCGCACGATAGCTCTTGATAGGAGTGACCGATTTGGTCCATCAGGTTCAGGTTGGTATCAGGTTCGAATATGGACTATATTTGTCCACTCCTTCGGATACCTCCAAACAAAATTTTTGATATATTCACTTTAAGACCTGCTCTCGAATCATTTTGATTTTTATGACACCATATTAGTGGCTGGAGAGCTCCAACCGAATACTGCGTTCTTCCATACTTTTGATATTATAATATTTCTTCGAATATTAGATGAAATTCGAAGGTGGTGCACAAAAGTTCGAAAATATTCACTAGAATTTTACGCGCTATTTCTCATAGACGTATCAACCGATTTGGTCCAAATTTGGATTTCTAATTTCTGGGATATATCGGTCCACGTTTTGATGTAGCCCCATAGAACGGTACCTCCCGATTTTCCGTGTTTTGAAGGTTTTAGCTTCATTATCACACCGAAATGGCTGAAATTTAGTACTTAGTCTACGTTGGTGGTATAAAACTTTTCCCCAGAACTTTGTCGGTATCTGTCCATGCCTTCATATAGCCCCCATAGAACGGTACCTCCCGATTTTCGATATTTTGAACGTTGTGGCCTCAATATTCCACCGAACTGGCTGAAATTTGGTATTTAGACTTCGCTGGAGGTAGTCAATCTTCCCCATTAAATTTGTCGGTATAGGTCCACGCCTTCATATAGTCCCCATGGAAAGGTACATCCAAATTTTCCTAATTTTGAAGGCTCCAATATTCCACCAAAATGGCTGAAATTTGGTATTTAGTCTTCAATGTGATAAAAAAACTTTTCGCCAGAAATTTGTCTGTACAGGTCAGCGCTTTCATATTGCCAAATTTACGACTAAAATTCGTCGATATAACTCCACGTTAGAACGGTACCTCCCGATTTTCGTAATACTGAAGATTGTGACGTCAATATCCCACCGAAATGGCTGAAATTCGTTATTTAGTCTTCCAAGAGTTATAAAATATTCCACAAGAGTTTTATCAGTATAGGTCCACTTCTTCCTATACCCCATAGAAGCGTACTTCTTGATTTTCGGTATTTTTTAAGTTTTAGCCACATTCTCTGAAATAAAGGAAATTTGGTATTTTGTCTTCTTTGAGTCCAAAAACTTTCCGTCAGAAATTTGTCGGTATAGATCGACGTTTGGAAATAGCCCCCATAGAACGGTGCCTCACATTGTTTTACCGAAATTGCTGAAATTTAGTATTAAGTCTTCTTCATACACGAAAGGAAACTAATTATTCCATTTTACTTCAATACAACTTATGGTGGAGGGTATAACAAGTTCGGCCAGGCCGAACTTAATGCCGTTCTTACTTGTTCAATATTAATTTTGGTGAAGGCGAAGGCACCCACAGCCTCTTGACGTTAAAGTCAATATAAAATTTTTAATGGTGGCAAAATACCCCTGAGTATTTCAGCCATGAACAACTTCTTTACAAGTGGAGTCTTAGGACACGGTAGATTCCACAATGTTATGTCTTATAAGTTTATTTGTTAAATAAAGGAATTTTGATGTGTTAGTAGCTAATTGCAGGGGTAGTGGTGTAGAGTATCACTTGATCGGCCCGTTCTACTATAGCATTTGCTTACTTGTTATATTAACGATTGTGTATGTTTGTTCTGAACAAATATGTGTTGCTAATAAATTATATTTAGATTATGACGCAAAAGTTTTGAAAAGAGGTACCTGAAGAAATGGCACGACATAGTCTCTTTTGGGATTGATGTTCTTTTGGGAGTCATTCATTAAACTTTACTTAAGCAAGCATATTGAGCTTTTGTGAAGTAGGTACCCAAAGATGTTGTCCAGTTATTTCAATTGGTCGTCCAGGACCACAAGGTGTACGTTTCGGTGAGAATTTTCAAAGAAACTTCGAACAGACCTTAAAGTGCACTTAAGCAAGCGTGCCGCACTTTTGTGAAGGGGGTACACTCAGATGTTGTCCAATATAGAACTTTATTTACGTTTGGAAACGAATTTTCAAAATGCAAAGTTTCAGTCGAATTGGAAATTCAATACGAAAATTATCGTGCTGACGAAGTATGGACTTGCAACACACGGCGAACACTAACTTTGAAATTTTGTGTGAGGTACCTGAAGTCCATGTTCAAACTTGAACTAAATTTGCATAAAATATTGTGATCTATTTTCATACTGCTCTATTTCTGAAGGAAATATGACGATGTGTAAAATATGAACAATGCAAGCCAACAATTTTGAACCATTGTGTGGGAGGTATCCGAGGAAGTGGACCGTTCTTAGAATTCGATTCACACATGAATTGCATATACATTATAGCCCTAATGTGCACATATATAGATTGGTATGTTAACAAAGAATTTTTAAATCTATAAACTTGATTATGTTCAGAAATAAGGTTATAAATTAATTTCCGGATTTCATTTTGCACAGGTAAACATTCATTCATTCACGTATATGTATGTACAATTTTATTGAATCAGTATAGAATACAACTCACGAAAAAATAGCTACACAATTGACACATATACAGTGTCGACAGCGTAGTGAAAAGTATTTGCCTTTGAATATTTATATGAAATAACACGGTAAGCCAAAACATGGTTTACTTACCCCTCGTTTATACGAACAACCCATACTTTACCAAAATAGTTCTAAATCGACCTGACCACATAATTAAGAACGATACAAGTATGTATAAACTTGAATCCTTAATATGTAAAATTTTTCTGTAGAGACCATTATATCGTCAAGGATGGTGAAATATAATGAACAACGGTTCTGAACAAGTTTATCGTTATAAAGTCTAGCCCAAGAATCCAGTCCAAAAATCCATACTTTGATACCAGAGGCCTTCACCAAGTAACCCATACAATGATCAGAACAGACGTGCTTCTACCGAAGTGAAAACTGCGATATATAGGGCAAAACAGTAGCAAGGCGAAGTGTACGAGAGAAGTATCGGGAGAAAAGGAGATAGAAGAAATGAGTTATCCTCAGGGAAAAAGGGGAAAAAGGAACCGGTAATGTGATAAATTCGTAGATGTACAGGAGCCAGAATGAAGTCCGAAAATTGTACCAAAGAGGGAAACATCAAACTGAAGTCGTTAGTACAGTTCACAGTTATAGATAGTGTGCTCAAGATATTGAAAGAGCGTTTTTCCAAACTTTTGGTATCCAATACTAGCGAAGAGGAATAAGATATCGCAGATCCGATCCCAGAAGATGGAATTGAATGTATGCCGCCCAATCAAGATGAGGTAAAGATAGCAATAAACCGGCTGAAGAATAATAAAGCAGCAGGGGCGGACGGCTACCAGCAGAGCTATTAAAAAAACGGAGTTGGCACACTGGCAAGATGTATTCCTCAACTAGTTAACATCATTTGGCAGGAAGAATACCTACTCAACAATTGCTTCCTGTCCATCCTGTGTCCCGCCCACAAGAAATTAGATAAGAATGTGTGCTCTTACTATTGGGGATAAGTCTGTTCCCTATTGCTTATAACATAGCCTATGGTCAGTGAAAGTCTATGGTCAGTGAAATAATTGGACAATAGCAATGCGGTGTTAGACCTAACAAATCCATTATTGACCAGATATTTACCCTGTGGCAAATTCTGGAAAAGATTCGAGAGATTCAGATCGACACTTACCATCTTTTTGTCGATTTAATGTAGCCTTCGATAGTTCCTTACGCTCAAAGGTATTCCAAGCCATGTCTGAATCAGGCATCCCCGCAAAGCTTTGTAAACTACATTAATTGATAACCGGTCCTCAGTTAAAATAGAAAAAAACCTCTACGAACAATTAAGTACAGAAGTAGTTTCAGACATGTGACCTGTTCAGCATTCTGCAGACAAAGGTTATACGAGGTGCAAACGTTAAAGGAAATTGAACAATATACACCAGTAGCCACACATTTGTTACTTGCTTATGCGGACGACATTGACATCATGAGTCGATCAGTAAAATATGTAACTGATAACAGTGTGAACAGAAATTTTGGGGCAGAGATGATTCCTTTTGGAGATGAAAACCCTTGGTGATTATATTAAGAACCCCAAAGGACAGATCCGCCGTGAGTCGAACTTCCGCGTTATGGTGTGATGAAGTTTTTGCTAGAGACGCTGTAAGTCATCAGGAATTAGCGTTGTATCTTTGTTTACTGTTGCTTTAGCTTATTTTTGAGATGACATGTCTTCAGTTAAATCGAATGTGGCTTATTTTCGTATCGCACTTCGACCTTCTAACACGCTTCCTTTAATGTCCTTTTCGTCCTTTATTTTAAGAGCCGCTATAAAAGTACCACAAGATGACTTTTTCAGCCTCGAAATGCTCTGCAAAAATGTCGCTCAGAAAATTTTAGGTACGGCTCTCATTGAAAACTAATCGATTTTGTGGCGTTGTTAGAATTTTTCATGCCCCAGACTTTCACCTCCATTTTGTTGCACAGTGTAATAAGTTGACATAAAATGTGTTATTGTGGGTCTGGCAGTAAACTTCGAAAAGATAACAGGATCGACGTGAAATAACACTTAACAAAACACTGCTAAAAAATAGTGCTAATGGTAATATGGCTCTAAAGCCGGGGTAGTTGCGTAAGTAGATAAGGCAGTGCTTGGTGCGTTTGAGACAAAACTTTTCTAAATATCTGCGAGCCAATATGAGGTGACGGTAAACATAAACGTCGTAAGAACCACGAGCTGTATCTGCTATACAACGACAGCTATTTCGTTGGCTAAGTCATGCAATAAGAATGAGCGATGAGGAACCCCCTGAAAAGGCGCATAAATACTGGCAGCATTGCTATACACGAAAAACTGGAAGGCTAAGGCTTCGATGGAGCCAACAAGTGAAATACAAAATCAACAACAAATAATTAAACAAATAAATTATCAGTCGGCTTTACCGAAACTGAAACTTTCATCTATGGACACTTAGACTCGAATACCGGCTACGCAACCAAAACCTTTTTCTACCCTCCACCATAATATGCAGGGTATAATTAAATTTGTCATTCCGTTTGTAACACATCGAAATATTCATCGGATACCATATAAAGAATATATATTCTTCATCAGGGTAAAATTCGAAGTCCATATAACCATGTCATTCTGCTCGTCGGTGAGTCCGTCCGTCTGTTGAAATCAAGATACAGCTCCCAATTTTTAAGATAGAGCTTTGCAATTTGGTATATAAGCTTCCACTACTCCTAGGATGTTTGGAATTGCAAATGGGCTATATCGGTCCACGTTTTGATATAGCCACCATAGAACGGTACCACCCTATTTTTGGTATTTTGAAGGTTTTAGATTCAGTTTCACACTCGAAATGGCTAAAATTTTGTCAGTATAGGCCCACGCCTTCATATAGCCTCCATAGAACGCAAACCTCCCGATCTGCGGTATTTTGACCGTTGTAGCCTCAATATTCCACTGAAAGTGCTAAAATTTGGTATTTAGTCCTCATTTGGAGTATAACACTTTCCACCGAAATGGCTAAAATGTTGTATTTAGTCTTCGCTGGGGGTGTTAAACTTTCCACTTAAAATTTGTAGATATATTTAGGTCCACGCCTTCATATCGCCCATAGAAGTGTATCTCCCGTTTTTCGGAATTTTGAACATTGTGGCTTCAATATTCCACCTAAATGGCTGAAATTAGGTATTTAGTCTTCATTGGGGGTATTCAACTTTCCCCTCTGAATTTGTCGGTATAGTCCACGCCTTCATATAGCCATTTTCCAGTTTTACTTCAATACAACTCGTGTCTTAACGCCGTTCTTACTACTAGGAGTAGCTAACCACTGCACATGGTGCATAGTACTTATAGCTCTCGGGCCTTTTCACAGGAAATATGGACTTCCCCCTGAAAAAACGTGCACATTCGTAATGGAGGCAGCGAATGCAAGTTGGAGCAAAAAGAATCAAAGCGATTCGAGAGCTGGCCTAAAAAGGCACTTTTCCGAAATGTAGTGTGGGAGGTACCAGAACGAGTGGACCGATAGAGTCCACATTGGAACCTTATCTATGCCTGGAAGAAATTTTACGATATGCAAAGTATGGAGCAACCCGGATACAGTCTTCGAGAGTTATCGTGCGCACAACTTTAGCATAAGAGTTTAAGTCGAAGAAGATGCCTACAATTTTGTACGATGATCTGATATTATTTAGCGCGTGAAATGGACCTTTAAATGGACCATATTTTAATTCCTGAAGAACATACGAGGGCAATAAAAACCTTCTGGCCTAGGCAACACGAAGTGTCGCCAGGCGTCATTTGAAATTTTTTGGAAAGATTGACAGTTTTTAGCCTAAGCGTACTTACGACAGTTTGACATGCGACCATGTGTTAAGTTGTTTTCAATGGCTTGATTGAGACGCCTCCAAAACATGGTTTTTGAACGCTTTTACAGCATCTTCTGGCGACGAAAATCGTTGACCTCGCCTGGTTTGAATCTATGTGTGATAGCTCGCATTGTCATGATGCAGAACGTTTCGATTTATCTTGTTGGTTTTTCGAATTTCTTAGGAGACCTCAGGCAAACAAATTGTAGTGTAACACTCAGAATTAACCGTCCTACAAATCTCACGCCGTATAGCCGCCACACTGTCAGTTTTGCCAAAGAAACAGGCGACCATTTGCCTCGAAGGTCTTCTTCCATGAACAACTTTAGTTGGATTGGGCTCGCTTTTGAAGACCCAAACGGTCGATTCCTGTTTTGTTACGGGCTCCTAACCATAGATCTAAGATTTGTCGTCTGTGACGATCTTATAAATGTCGTTTGAAGCACCGCGATCGTTTTTATACACAATTTTTTTGCACAAATCCACAAGAGCATTTTTTTGAGCGATTGACCAATTTTGCTGGATCCAGCGAGAAAAATCCATTTTTGCGGCAGGTGTTCATGCAATATCAACTCTTTGTTGGTCGAAGAAATACCCAAGGATGCTCTGTCTCACGGTATATAACATGGCGACCTTGCATTATCCGTTTACGAACGGCTTAATTTTTTTCTGGCACAACTGCTGATTTTGGGCGACCCTCACGACCGTCGTTTTCTTCGAGTGTCGGCCACGATTGAATTCATTAAGCCAGTTTTTCATAGTGATATAGTAGAGCCCTTTATCGACATACACAGATTTAATTTGATCGATGCACTCTTGCCGTGATTATCAATGTAGATATTTGTGAAAAATTATAGGATGAAAATGTTCACAAGTAAGTTCCATTTTGTGCAAAGTGATTTTTTTAAGTCACTGTAAACAACACAACACATGGTCGTATGTCAGACTGTCCTGAGTACGCTTATGCTAAAAACTGTCAAACTTTCCAAAAAGGCCTAGGCCAGAAGGTTTTTTAGTGCCCCTCGTATACCGGAAAAGTAGCCTACATATGAACAAAAAGCTACTGACGCTTCCCCTGATGCAAATCGGAATAATGTGTCTGCTAGAAAACGCGCCTACTCCCTATAATATATTGGGTTTTTTGTAGAGAAGCACAGTTTCCTCCCATGCTACAAATTGTCTCTATAATGACAGAGAAATTCCCTGTTTTGGTATTATTGCAAATTACGTTGAGCCTTAGCGTATTAGTTGTCTCATTGGATTTTTATACATATATTGCAGCATGGGGTCGCTTAGCCACTTTTTGCAAAATGTACCCAGTGTAGTTGTCTTTAAAGATTTTTTTTTAATATTAATTTTGGCGAAGGCGAAGGCACCCACAGCCTCCTGACGTATAATTGAATATGAATTTTTCCGGCCAGGCAACATAAAATGTTTAATGGTGGCAAAATACCCCTCAACAATGTTGGCGACATTTTCTGAGTATTTCAGCCATGAACAACTTTTTTACAATCCACAAAGTTATTTCTTAAAATAAGTTTTTTTGTTAAATAAAGGAAATTTGATGTGTTAGTAGCTAATTTCAGGGGTAGTGGTGTAGGGTATCACATAGTCGGCCCGGTTCCGACTATAGCCTTGGTTGACTTGTTTTTAAATTAAAAAAATGTCCCAATTTCAATTTAAAAATATCTATAAGAAACCCTTTAGCATACATTAAATCCTATTTTAAAACAGTTAAGCAACACTAAACTATATTCCACATTATTAAATATTCCCTTTAATATTATATTTATAGTTAGATGTCAATTTAAATTGTTATTGAATGGTGTATTCGGTTACAAGAAAGAAAAAACATTCTATTACCAGTGTACATTATATGTACAAGAAGGAAAAGAACGAAAACGAATATAAGATACTAGTCCTTGATTTGTACTAACTAACCGTGACAGCAAAAATTTGAAATACAAATAACAAGTCAACAATCACAACATCAACGGCAAACATATTTTTCGATACATTTTTTTCAGAACCATGAAGTCTACAAGGACGTTAAGAAACAATCTTCCAACAATCCGACATTCTCAGTCAGTGAGTAAGAATCACAGACATAGCCACATGGCGGTAGGCTTATATGGAGTAAACATAAGAAATCGTTGTTGATAGGCAGTTTCAATACCTATGGCATGTTGTGTTGTTTTGTTGTTGTTTTATACAACCGACAGTGTTCATATTATAGACAAGATTTGATATTGACATCATCATAGTCATCATCGACGTAGTCATCGTAGGGCATCAGTTTCAGATTAAATGCGAAGAAAAATATCTGAAGAAAAATGAAATGAAACGAAGCATGGCAAGGAAATAGAATATTATACGTATGTACGAGTATGTGTGTGTAAATAAACATATACACACCATTTATTACAGACATCCGCATAGACATATGGCAAATGTAGAACAGTTCTAAATTTTTTTTTTTGTGAAATTTTAAAGATTCCCTATCAAGATTCACGTTTGCCGTCCATTACTTCGATCATTTTTCAATGTTTAACTATTTGTTGAGAGATTTAATGTAATTGAAAGCGGATTAGTGTCATTGATATTAAGGTGGATAAAGCCAGTGCTTTATACAGTTTTTGAGAGGTTTCAGATTTTGTTATACGTAGAATGTAAAATTCAAAAATGAAATAATAAAATTTGTTGGAAAGGAGATTTATTTCCAACGTGGCTAGAAATATGTGAAAATGACATGGAGATTATAGCAAACCATTGACCTATGTTGATATAAAATCTTATGTGGCAGCCATTCCAAACCGAAATGATCCACATTCACATAAAGTCTTACGAAAATACTGGGCTTTTGGACCTAATCGATTACTGTGTTCCAGAATCGTGGCATGTGTAAATCGACTCCGAATTATCTGTAACCGAAGTTTGATCGATTAAAGTGTACATACCACTTTTACGCATAAGTCTGAGTGTATAGCATAAGAATGAAAAAGTTGGAATCCCTCTGCCATACGGAAAACCAACAGTTTCAAAAACATGGCAGACAGTTTACAATCAGAAAGAAAAACAATTAAGAAAGGTGTTATGTTCAGCCGGGCCGAACTTTTTATAGCCTTCACCACGAACTTTATTGAAGTGAATAAGAACAGAGGAAGCTCTTACTGCAGGAGTAGTATTTCCCAACTGATAATACTACCTAAGGGGCTATATGAAGACGTTTCGGTAGGATACTAAGGCCACAATCTTCAAAATACATACCGAAAATCGGGAGGTACAGTTCTATGGGCACTATATGAAGGCATGGACATATACCGACAAATTTCAGGTGGAAAGTTGTATACCCACAATGAAGACTAAGTACCAAATTTCAGTTATGTCGGTGGAATATTGAGGAAACAACCAAATGGGGGCTATATGAAGACTTGAACATATTCCGACAAATTTCAGGAGGAAAGTTTTGTATCCAAATTTGTGCCATTTTGGTGTTACAGTGACGGGACCAATATGACCCACTTTCAATACCAAACATCCTTGGAGTAGTAGAAACTTCTATACCAAATTACAAAGTTCTATCTTAAAAATTGCCAGCTGTATCTTGATTTCAACAGACGGACGGACGGGCAGACGGAGACGGATATTTCGATGTAGAATATTATGCTGATCAAGAATATATATACTTTATAGAGTCTCCGAAGAATATTTCAATGTCTTACAAGCGGAATGGCAAAGGTAATTATACCCTCAATATTACGGTGGGACCGAAATTGGTACGAAATCTGAACTATTTTGCCTCCGAGAAATTGTTTAGAAATCGGAACGAAATCTAAACGATCTTGCTTCCGAAATTGTTCAGACGTGTCGGACATCAAAACGGGACCGATATGAGCCACTTTCAATACCAAACATCCTAGGAGTAGTAGAAACTTCTATACCAAATTACAAAGTTCTATCTTAAAAATTGCCAGCTGTATCTTGATTTCAACAGACGAATGGACGGACAGACGGAAACGGCTATTTCGACTTAGAATATTATGCTGATCAAGAATATATATACTTTATGAGGTCTCCGAAGAATATTTCCATGTCTTACAAACGGAATACTCTTCTGGAATATTTTATAACCTCATTAAAGACTAAATAACAAATTTCAGTTTTTCGGTGGGATATTATTTAGAATTACGAAAATCGGAAGGTACCGTTCTATGAGGGCTATATGAAGATCTTGACCTATACCAACAAATTTCAGTAGGAAACTTTTCTACCACCCACGAAGACTAAATAACACAATTCAGCCACTTCAGCCAAATTTGAACCATTTCGTTGGATTATTGTGACCACAACCTTCAAGATACCGAAAATCGGGAGGTACCGTTCTAGGGGGCTATATGAAGGCGTGGACCTATACCGACACATTTCTGGGGGACAGTTTTATACTCCCAACGAAGACTAAGTACCAAATTTCAGCCATTTTGGAGCGATAGTGAGTCCAAAACCTTCAAAATGCCCAAAACCTGGAGGTACCGTTCTATGAGCACTATATGAAGGCGTGGACCTATACCTTCAAAATACGGAAAATCGGGAGGTACCGTTCTATTGGGGCTATATGAAGGCGTGGATCTATACGGACAAATTTCAGGTGGAAAGTTTTGTACCCCCAACGAAGACTAAATACCAAATTTGAGCCATTTCAGAGTTATAATGAGGCTAAAACCTTCAAAATACCGAAAATCGGGCGGTACCGTTCTATGGGGGCTATATCAAAAAGTGGTCCGATGTGGCCCACTTTCAATAACATACATCCTAGGAGTAATAGAAACTTCTATACCAAATTATAAAGCTCTATCTTTAAAATTGCGAGCTTTATATTCATTTCAACAGACGAGCGGACGGACATGGTTATATCGACTAAGAATTTTACCCTGATCAGGAATATATATATACACTTTATAGGGTCTTCGACGAATATTTCGATGTTTTACAAACGGAATGAAAAAGTTAATTATACCTTCATATTATGGTGGAAGGTATAACAAATAACAAATTGGTCAACAAATATAGCTAAAATCCTCAAAATACCGAAATTCGGGATGTATGTACGTTATATGGGGGTTATCCCAAAACATGGACCTATGTCAACAATTTTGGAGGAATTAGTTACTGGCGAACAGTGAGCTACGAGCGATGACTGGTGAACGAGTAAATGGCCGCAAGTGTTGACAGTACTGAGCGGTGAATTGGTGACGGGTCATCACTAGGCTACGAGCATAGACTCGTGAGCGTGTAGCTATGTCCAAGCGATGAACGGTGAGCGGGCTGCAAGCGTGTAGCGGTGTACGGGCGTTGAGCGGTGAGCGAGTATCGGGCTAAGGGCTTCACTGATTCGGAGCGATGAGCGGGCTGCGTACGGCTGTCTGCGAGAGTGTAGCGGGTGAGCAGGCAAAGAGTGGATAGCTGGCAACAGTTATAGAGCTGGTATAAAGCGGGAAGCTGGCAAAGAGTGGGTAGCTGGCTTCTGTTAAACAGCTGGCAAAGAGCGGGTAGCTGGCTATAAATAGGTGGCTACGGTTAAAGAGCCGGCAAAGAGAGTGCGAGCTAAAAAAGTGCGAGTAGCTGGCTATAAATAGCTGAATACAGTTATAGAGGTGGTAAAGAGGGGGGAAGCGGGCAAAGAGCGGTTGTGCTGGTAAAGAACGGGGCCAAGCACTGTTGATCATTAACAGGTTACTAAGATTGCGGGCAAACCACACATCACTTCACTTGTTTCGCGGCAGTTTTCGACCAACTCTGTGAATTTAAGTGAATTAAAATCAAGTAAGAACGGCGTTAAGTTCGGCCGAGCAGAACTTGCTATACCCTCCACCACAAGATATATTCAAGTAAAATGGAACATTTAGTTTTCTAAATACCAAATTTCAAAAATGTCGGTAAAACAATGTGGTTAACCTTCAAAATACCGAAATTTGGTGGGTACCGTTCTATAGGAGCTATATCGAAACGTCGATCTATACTTACAAATTTCTGGCGGAAAGTTTTTAGACTCAAAGAAAATTATAATACCAAATTTCAAAATACTAAAAATCAAGAGGTACGTTTCTCTATACTGATTAATTCTCTTCTGGAATATTTTATAACGCCATGGAAAACAAAAAATACAAAATTCAGTCTTTCGGTGGGATATTGAAGTCACAATCTACAGAACTACGAAAATCGGGAGGTACCATTATATGGGGGCTGTATCGAAATGTGGACCTATACCGACGACTTTCAGTTCAAAAGTTTTTTACCTCCAACGCAGGCTATATGAAGGCGTGGGTCTATACCAACAAATTTCATATGGAGAATTTTATACCCCAAATGAAGACCAAATACCAAATTTCAGCCATTTCGGTGGCATATTGAGGCAACAACCTTCAAAATACCGGCAATCAGGAGGTACCGTTCTATGGAGGCTATATGAACGCGTGGACATACACCGACAAATTTCTGGTGGAAAGTTTTGCACCCCCAACGAAGACTAAGTACCAAATTTTAGCCATTTCGGAGTGATATTGAGCCCACAACCTTCAAAATAGCGAAAATCGGGAGGTACTATTCTATGGGAGCCATATGAAGGTGTAGACCTATACCGACAAATTTCATATGGCAGTTTTTATACCGCAAATGAATACCAAATACCAACATTTTAGCCATTTCGGTCGATTATTGAGGCCGCAACCTTCAAAACCGTTCTGTGGGGGCTATATGAAGGCGTGGACCTCTACCGACAAAGTTCTGGGGAAAGTTTTGCACCCCTAACGAAGACTAAGAACCAAATTGCTGCCATTTCCGCTTGATAATGAGGCTAAAACCTTCAAAATACCGAAAATCGGGTGGTACCATTTAATGGGGGCTATATCAAAACGTGGATCGATATATCCCATTAGCAATACCAAACATAATAGGAGTAATATAAACTTCTATACCAAATTACAAAGCTCTATTTTAAAAATTGCGAGCTGTATCTTGATTTCAACAGACGGACATGATTATATCGACTATACTTTATAGGGGCTCCGATGAATATTTCGATGTGTTACAAACGGAATAACAAATTTAATTATACCCCCCATATTGTGGTGGAGGTACAAAAATAAACGATTTATGTTAAGAAAAAGGGTGTATGTTTAGGTTGATCATATGTAATGGTCACGCAAAAATGAGAATGATTATTTTATTGAAGTGGAAATGATCCGCAGAAAACGCTATAAAATACGTTGGGACTAATACTGCGTATGATACATAATATGGATTTTATTCATAATATATATCATACGCAATGTTGCACCGTTCTTGTAAACTTGTACAGAATTACAGCCGAATTTCTCATAACAGTAGGGGGCCGGGAAAATAGTTTAATTTGGCCTGTACACACGAGGAAAAGTAAACAAACGCCTGAAAATGAATAAATACAAATTGAATTGAATTGTATATCACTGAAATAATAAGTGATTTCATTTGATTTTGCCACGTAAAAAAAGCAAATAAACATTATTTTGTTGTTAATTATACCCTACTCCAGAATGTGGCAAAGGTATTATAAGTTTGTTTTGCAAAAAAATTCATATAAAACTGCGAAATATTCGTCATAGACCCCCAATGACGAGATAGCGAAGTGTGTCCGTCCGTCCGTTCGTGTGTCCGTCTGTTCATTATAAATTGTAAACAAACTCAAGCCTGCAATTATGGACCGATCTTTACGAAATGTTGAATGAAGGCCAGCTTCAGACCTGAATAGAAACATATTGTTATTGGAGATGGCCGTGAAATATTTAGAGACCAAAAACAAACTTTTTATCCAATTTTGTAGCTCCTCTGGAAGTCGCAATAATAGTCCGATCATCGCAAAATTTTAAATAAAGTTTGAGTTTATGACAGAAAAGAAGTTTCCAATTTAATACGGTGGTTATATTTAGCTGGTAAAATTGGCCGAAACTTTTGTTTGAGAATTGTTAAAATTTTTAATAATATCGTTTCTTTCTACTTGCATTTCATGTTCGTAATTAGATACATTGTCAACTGCGGTAATTGTATTTTCACTGCAGTACTGCACAATCCAATAATTGGTACATTTCTTCTTTTTAGCAGAGCTATTCTGTTGGTTATCCTGTATTTAATTTCAAGGACATGTTACGGGTATGATGCCAAAGATAAAAACTTCTGACTCGCAGCATTGTAAATAACATAGTCAAATTAATATCACAAACTAATTTTCGTTTAATACGTATTTACTTACTTATGTCGCCCGATACAGAATATTTGTCACATAATTCAACCAAAAAATACCCAGTACCTCCGATTTCTTGCTTTTTTCCAATTTTGAATATGATACTTTTTCGATATAGACACATACATATGTATGCATTTTGCCATTTGTAATTGCCTTCCAGCTCTGCGAGAACTAAACTGATCGATCCCATACTACTTTTCAGTGGGGACTTCATTTTTAAGTCAATCGGAAGTTGATATTTGGAAGATGTTGGTACTTACTGTTTAAAAGTACACATATATGCCATAACCTCACTTCCAATGACATTACCTCCGAGCCCTTGATTTTTCAAATTTTGTCGATTTTATACTTTTTTCTTTAAAATTGTGGAAAGCACTTCAGACGTTGTCATCTTCATTCTTTTAATCTGAGTCTGACCGTACGATTTTTTCAACCATTTTTTCGCTATTGATTTTCTAAAAAGATGCTTGAAAATAAATGAAAATCTTGAAATTTGATAGTGAACAAAAAAATCTCTATACAACTTTAAAAATTTAAGAAGCAGAGACCTGCAATGGACCCTCGCTGTTGACGCATATACAATTTTAGACAAAAACTGTCGAAGAAAGTGTCACTAGATAGATCTATGTGGAAAAATTGACATTCTTCAAAAAAATATAAAAACATATTTTTTTGCAGATTTTCGCGATTTTTTTGGTTTTATCCTTTCCTGCCATGAGACTATTCCGAATTGGTGCGAATTGTCAAAATTGGTTCAGCGGTTCTTGAGTTATAAGCGAAGTAACTAACACCATTAGCTTTTATATATACTCGTAGATGGCGATTTTGAAGTATACAAATTTTTGACAGACGAAAACATAATTAATTGTCATACAAACCATCTCCGTTTTTCTGCTCAATCTGGATCTGGGTCTATCTATAGTTCCAGGAAAGTGGCTGCTTCGATGGTATGTAACCACAGATCCACTGGAGTTAGATGAGTAGGTTTGGCAGTGCAGTTGGAAAGGTGCAGTGTGTTGTGCTGGCCCATGCCGCATGTTCTTTGCATCGATATTTACTTTATAACAATTTAGGTGATTACAATATCCCGAACGTAGTTGAGCCAAAACTAATCTGATTTGTCTTGGCAACTGACGCTCCTCCTACTCCAAGGACTTTATTCGCACTATATTTGCTTATGGCCTTAGCAACTGCGTCCGTGTGAATGCTATTCAAATCTGCTGTTCTTAGGGCGGCATTCTGACAAGTTGGAATCTTTTTCCATTGCGTATCACATAAATTGGGGGACAAAACTGGCGACGCATCTGTGGTCAAAAAGTTTGTTTATCTGCACCACAAGTGCTGCCGTCTAGGGACTAGAGGACCTTGTTCCTACATTTCACTTTATCGCATATGGTTGCGGCAGGTGCGGACTCCGCGAAAGTAGTCTCTAATGTGACCCCTAGATTTTTGGGAAAGTATGTGGTGGGAATTCTGCTACCTTCGACCACGATATTCAACTCTCTTCTTACCTGCGCCGCCCATGTGATGATTTAGTGGCGGATATATGCATATTCCTCGCATGAAAAAAGGTGGTCAGATCGGTTAAATAGGAGTTCAGTCTTTCATAGATGTAATCAGGGAAGTTACCTGACGCCAGAATCATGCAATCATCCGCATACGTTACGATCTCGATGCCGTCTAGAGGGGGCGGAATACAGGAGAGGTAGAGGTTAAACACTTCCGGAGATATCACCCCACATTGGGGAACTACCTGTTTCTACGGCGTTTGGACTTTTTTTCTGAAATCCACGTACGTCTGGCGTCCACACATATAATCGATTATCCACGCCTATCACACGGCGGTCTTTGGTTGAATCCTCTCAAATATGTGCTGATGATCGGCAGTTGGATTGCTATTTCTAACGCTGGGGAGGACTAAGGCCACAATGGTCTTCGCTACGGGCGACAAAAGCGAAATCGGCCTGTACGATGCACTTTTGCAGGCATCCTTGCCTGACCTCAGAACGCGGTACCACCCTGCCTATTTTCCAGACTTCGGGAACAATGAGAGAGGCTAGCGACAAGTTGAGAACTTCAGTGAGGTACTCCAGTCCCTCTACTCTATCAGCGACCAACGCTTTGGATGATTTAACGTTCCTGATGAAATTCTCAACATCATCTATTGTAAACTGTGGTGGGTCATACTCGGCAGGAAGAGATCTGATGCGACGTAGTACTCTTCGACGGCGTGTTCGACAAACCGTCGATTGAAATAACTTGCGCACATCTTCGGGTCAGTCAATGTAACGTCGCCAAACGTGACTGAGGTCCTATATTCCTTCTTTCCAGGGTTCGAGAGAGACATAACCGTTGCTCATAATTCACTTATACCGCCTCCGATGTTGCTACTCTTCAGATGATTTAACCATTCGTTCCGCTTATGCTCACCGACTAACCTGTTAACTTCCAGTGGTAGCTCCCTGACTCTGGGGTCACTGGGGTTGGCTCGACGAAGCTCATTATGCTTATTTGCTAGTCGTCGCCTCTGCTGGGAAGTTTGGTCTTACTTTGGGTATTCGACCAACAGGGATATGGCGAGCGGTTGCAACAGTGATGATGTCTAGAAATGTCCTTTCTGCTGCTGGAACGTCAGAAGGGTTGGGCAGATCTCTGAAATGGTAATTGGTGAACTATCTGAAACTCGACCGATCAGTGCTGAAAGTGCGGCTTTCAGAGGTGATGAAATTGGGCGGTCTGCTATTGGAGACAATTATGGGGAGATGGTCTGAACCAAGAGAAATGATGGGTCGCTAGGCGACGTCATTTGTCAGACCAGGTGACACGATGGGTGTGTCTGGCGAACTGTGACACTCTCATCTAATTCTGGTAGGGACGCCCACACGGTTATGACCTTCAAAAAGCGGGCTAATATCAGGCACGTAACCTGAGATACATCTGTTTATCGGCGGGATGTATACATTCAGCACTTCTACCTCGGAAGTTCCACACCTGACTATTACTTCCATTCATTCCATGTACGGATCTTTAGAGTAAGGCTCAAGCGAGATAGGTCTGTATTGAACAGACTGGTGCAATAGGAAAGCTAATCCCCCCAATTCTGGTGCGATCTTTCCTCAGTACGTTGTAACCAGGGTTTCGGAGTCGAGGTATTTTTGGCTCGACTCCGACTCCGACTCCAGACGAGTTTTTTTCACGACTCCGGCTCCGACTCCGACTCCGGGTCGACTCCGAGAGTAAATTCCTATACCACTAAAAATGATTAAAATGTGCACAAAATTGTAATTTTTTCCTATATTTCGGCCTATATAGGCTAATGTGTTAGTTTTTCCTTACATACTCATTAGAAAGGGCATTCGTTCAAATACATTCGAACATATCAATACTGTTTCTGCCGAATCTTACATTGACAAATATCAAAGTCAGAAAGTAGGTTTTGCTTTTTTTGCACTAGTATATTCTGGACGGAATTCTTCCGCATGAGAGAATCTTTAAGCCTTCAAAATATGTGAAAATGAAGGAGCAATACAAATCATAAGGACTACATGCAAAAAAGTTATAGGCAATTCATGACCAAGTTTCAAACTGGATGTAAGCCAACATTTTAGTGTGCTTAGCCTCAAAAGAAGACCCCCAGTTGTAAAGCTCAATAAAAACCATTTTTCTTGATTTTTTCCGAGAAAACTACGTAACTTTTTGGCAGTTTTGTTTTCTTCATCTGAGAGAGAAAAATACTACGAAGTTTTGAGGCCGTCTACGAACCCTGTTTTTATTAAAGCATTGTCGGGTGCCAACTTTAGCTCGAAAACTATTAAACCAATTGTCATATATTTTTGTGGCATATTTCGATAAAAAACACAGTTTATGCTGCATACAAAATAAAATAAATTGTTCCCATCCAACGCTCACACTAAGCCAATATTGTTCCGATCGACTTAAAAATTTGACTACCTATTCTATGATATTTATACATTTCACATCTTCTGAAATTTATAAGTAGGGATCACCCCTTAAACTAAAATTTAGCGCTCACATTTTGAACATTGCTGTGGAAATATTTGAGATAAAGTGTGTATTATACCCAGCACGAAGGCAGATTGATGTTTTCTGGAACTGAAAAATTAGCAAACGAAGAGATTTCGTGCATGAAAATATTCTACAAAAATGTTGCTAGGAAAATTTTATGTAGGGTCGGTCACTTCTTTATCACTTTTACCCGATCCTTTCTCATGAAAACTGTGATTATATATTTCATTGAATTTCGTGTGTGATTGTGTAGAAAACTCGGATACACATGAACTATATCTGTTCCTAGCGGACAGATCCGGTTATTTGAATGTCTACATCTAAAGCCCTCATCGAGTTTATAGAAAGAAATGTTCCTCACTGAAAACATGTCATCTAAAAATGATGAAACAATGTCTCCAAACAGAGATATAAAGCTATTTTCTCTATGATGGATGGGGTTCAATGAAAAATTCATTATGTCATAACTCAGAAATTTCAGCTATGGGATCCTTTGGGGTTTTCAATTGGGGCTTTCATTCCGAAAAAGGAATTTTTCCACCCCTAGATTTTGAATTCCATTTTGTGCCACAGGGTATTCAGTAAGATTTCCCATATAGACCACACTGTCTTTAATAGAAGACAAGGATGAGAATACCAATAGACCTTTGTGAGAATAGCAATAAGACTTCTGACGAAAGAGGTTAAAGGTCCAATCTTAATTCGATTGTCATAGAGCTTTACTTTCTTTGCAAAAATGTAAAGAATCAATTGGATCAACAAAATAGGGATGAATAGACTACACTTCAGAGGATAGTAAATATCCTGTGAATCGTCCCTTAACTTAGTATAATATACCGTTTGCATATATGTTTTCTTATACATTTCTTTTAAAATAAAAAATGATTTTTAAAAAAATGTTCTTGTTCCAAATTTAATGTTATACTTCTTTAACGTGGAAAAAATTTTGCCCGGAGTCGGAGTCGATTTATTTTTTTCGACTCAGACTCCGACTCCGACTCCAGCAAAATTGCTCGACTCCGACTCGTAGACTCCGACTCCGACTCCGAAACCCTGGTTGTAACCATCACAACGCAGAAAGCTGCAGTTGTTGTTGAGCTTGGTTTCCTGCACCGCCGCGACCTTGATATTCTTTCGATTCATGAAGTCCAATTAAATTGCAAAACAAATGCATTTTCTGGGATTGGAAGAACAACGGCTGGTGTTAAATGCTGCGTGTGTGGTTGCTGCTGTGTTCACGCAGCATGCAGCTACGTAGTCCATGTCGTAGTCACTCACGTGGACAAGTCCAGAGCAACATATTAGATGCACCCACTCCTGACATCTATTGCATCTTACCGAAGGTTGGATATGGGTGAAGATGCGAATATGACAAACCGATAACAAATATATTGGTCCTGCATTTTCCTCCGCCCGGCACGAACCAAATGAATCCGCAGCAGGCATTCCGGGATATGCTGCTCCCAACACAGAAAACGATAGAAATACAAACATATGATACATACTAAGGTGGCAGCCGCTGGCCGGAACACGGATGTTGTATGGTTCCTGGTCAATCCGGTACGAGAAAATCCGCTGCCGTGGGATAGATCTCCGTATCTCGTAATAAATAGTCTACATTTAAGGTATTTAACTCCTCCTACGAATTAGCCTTGACGTCGTGGTGGATCTAATTTCTTTTGTAAGACAAAGGAAACTAATTATTTAATTTCAGTTTCAAACATTTCATATTGAAGGGAATAAAAAATTCGATCTGTCAAACTTAAATCCATTTTTTGATTTTTCAATCTAAACATTTGGTCAATAAGCGATGAGCCACTTCAAAGTAATGGAAAATTTAATACTACACATTGATAAAATTTCCAAAAGCAATTTAATACCCATACTAAAATTCCCAAGTATCCTCGATTTGAATTAAATTAAAGGTCTCAAGCCACACCTCAGGTGGAATGTATAAAAGTTTTATTTAATAATAAAATGTCGTTTATTTTTGATTTTTAGAAACTCCGTTATTAATGACGCCAAACAATATTTTTTCCAAGGCACCAAGCTTTTTACTTAGAAATTTCGTAAAACAAAATATTATATTTCCAAAATATATCTTAAAGTATTGCCATGAACTTTTACTACCATATTAAAGATGGACAACAACATTACCTTTAAGGATATGTACAAGTTAAAGAGGATAGCATTAATAGTTTACGACTATTAATCATTGCCTCCACTCAACCGTTCTTTGTAGCACCCATATGGAAACTTATGTCTGTAAATATTTCTAAAGTTAGCACAGCATCCGCTTGACACAGCAAATGGCAGGAGGGCCTTAAAGTACAAACGGAAATAGCAGGCTGATGATCCCATTTCCGAACGGTAAGTGATGCGAAAGCCAAGCAAAGTTACCGGCAATATAAATACAACATCTCGTGTCCCAAAATGTAAACATACCAACATACTTATATGTGAATTATAAGAGCAAATAGACCTACATACAGACACAAACAAACACAACAACAAAATTATTTACAAATTTCTAATGAAATCCCAATAAAAAATAACAAAGTAACCCAAAAAAGTAAGAAGAAAATTTTTTAAAAAGAAATACAGTCGAATAATCCAAAAGAAAGTCGTTTAGTTATTTCCTCCCTTTCTGCTTTCCTTGGAAGAAACACATTCTCAGAATATCTTGATGACATCCAAAAACTTCCTCAGTCAATGGCATTGGCAATCATGTAGACTTCTTTAGTTTCGATTACTTTAGCAGCAGCTGTTTGTGTCTGGGAATAAGGGAATATTTGTATGTCCGTCCACATTTTCAATTGAAATAGAAACATCATTTTATGCTCAATGTAATAATTTCATAACAAACATCTCAAAATTTATTGTTAAAATCGATAATACTTGGTTAAGTTATGTAAAATAATAACGTATGAATATTTGTTTACCATTATTGGGACATTAACCTTCTATATGAAAAAAACACTTGAAAGAAAATGTTTAGATTATGGTAAAGTTTCCGAGAGGAGAATAAGTATAACAAGCAAATATCTAAATCGTTTTACAAATATGTGTTTTTAATCGTAACACTAACCATATTTTACCAGATACTATTATAATTGAATTACTTTCATTATTGTTTCATTGTCAGATTTTGAATTTTATTAAACATTTCCCATAACATTTTAATATTTCCCTCTAACCCAGTTTATATGTGCCGTATCTACGTTCCACAAAAAAGAGAAGTAACATCTCGATTGATGCAGATTTTACTATGAAACAGTTACAACCGAACATTCAATCAAACAAATATATCTAAAAATCACAAAGGACTGAAAAATAAATTAATGAAGCAGGAATCATTTAAACATCAGTATTTTGCAAGAAGGTATTCTACCCTGGAAAAATCAAACACATTTAAAAAGTGCCAGTTGGTTTTGTCGGTTGCAGTATATCCTTAGCCTCTGAAGGGTAATAAGAACAAGTAACAAGTAAGAACTGCGTTAAGTTCGGCTGGGCCGAACTTGTTATACCCTCCACCACGAGTTGTCTTGAAGTAAAATGGACCAATTAGTTTGCTTTTGTTCTTCATGAACATGCCTAAATACCAAATTTCAGCAATTTCGATAAAACAATGTGGCTAACCTTCAAAATACCAAAATTCGGAAGGTACAGTTCTTTCGGGGTTATATCAAAACGTCGATGTATACCGACAAATTTCTGACGGAAAGTTTGTAGATTTGAAAAAGACGAAATACCAAATTTCCGATAATTCGGTAAGATAATGTGGCTAAAACCTTAAAAATACCGAAAATCAAGAGGTATGCTTCTATGGCGGATATAGGAAGACGTAGACCTATACTGATAATACACTTGTGGAATATTTTATAACCCCATGGAAGACTAAATAGCAAATTTAAGTAATTTTGGTGGATTATTGTGGCCACAACATTCAAAACACCAGAAATCGGGAGGTACCATTCCATGGGAGCCATATGAAGGCGTGGACCTATACCGACAAATTTCATATGTTAAGTTTTATACCTCAAATGAAGGGTAACTACCACATTTCAGCCATTTCGGTGGATTATTGTGGCCACAACCTTCACAATACCGATTCTATGGGGGCTATATGGAGGCGTGGACCTATACCGACAAATTTCATATAGAATGTTTAATATCCCAAACGAAGACTAAATAACAAATGTCAGTAATTTCGGTGGATTATTGTGGCCACAACATTCAAAATACCAGAAATAGGGAGGTACCATCCTATGGCGGTTATATGAAAGCGTGGACCTATACCGACAAATTTCTGGGCAAAGTTTTTACACCCAACGAAGACTATATACCAAATTCCAGCCATTTCGGTGTGGTAATGAGGCTAAAACTTTCGAAATACCGAAAATCGGGCGGTACCGTTATATGGGGGCTATATCAAAATGTGGGCCGATATAGTCCATTTTCAATACCAAACATCTTAGGAGTAATAAAAACTTGTATACCAAATTACAAAGCTTTATCTTAAAATTTGCGAACTGTATCTTGATGTCAACAGACGGACATGCTTATATCGACTTAGAATTTTACCCTCATCAAGAATATATATACTATGTAGGGTCTCCGATGAATATTTCGATGTGTTACAAACGGAATGACAAATTTAATTATATCCTCCATATTATAAACAAGTAAGAACGGCGTTAAGTTCGGCCGGGCCGAACTTGTTATACCCTCCACCACAAGTTGTATTGAAGTAAAATGGAATAATCAGTTTCCTTTCGTGTATCAAGAAGACTTAATACTAAATTTCAGCAATTTCGGTAAAACAATGTGAGGCACCATTCTATGGGGGCTATTTCAAAACGTCGATCTATACCGACAAATTTCTGACGGAAAGTTTTTAGGCTCAAAGAAGACTAAATACCAAATTTCCTATATTTCGGTAAGAGAATGTGGCTAAAACATAAAAAATACCGAATATCAAGAAGTACGCTTCTTTGGGGATATATGAAGACGTGGGCCTATACTGATAATACTCTTCTGGAATATTTTATAACTCTTAGAAGACGAAATAACGAATTTCAGCCATGTCGGTTGGATATTGACGTCACAATCTTCAGTATTACGAAAATCGGAAGGTACCTTTCTATGGGGGCTATATCGAAACATGGACCTATACCGACGAATTTTTGTCAGAAATGGTGCAATATGAAAGCGTGGACCTGTACAGACATATTTCTGGCGAACAGTTTTATATCAGGAAAAAATCGGAAGGTACCTTTCCATGGGGACTATATGAAGGCGTGGACCTATACCTACAAATTTAAAGGGGCAAGTTTGAGTACCCCCAACGAAGTCTAAATACCAAACTTCAGCCATTTCGGTGGAATATTGAGGCCACATCCTTCAAAATACCGAAAATCGGGAGGTACCGTTCTATGGGGGTTATATGAAGGCATGGACCGATACCGACAAAGTTCTGGGGGAAAGTTTTATACCACCAACGTAGACTAAGTACCAAATTTCAGCCATTTCGGTGTGATAATGAAGCTAAAACCTTCAAAATACCGAAAATCGAGTGGTACCGTTCTATGGGGGCTATATGAAGGTGTGGACCGATACCGACAAAATTCTGGGGAAAAGTTTTGTACCCCTAAAGAAGACTACGTACCAAATTTCAGCCATTTTGGTAGGATAATGAAGCTAAAACCTTCAAAATACCGAAAATCAGGAGGAACCGTTCTATGGGGGCTATATGAAGGTGTGGACCGATACCGACAAAATTCTGGGGGAAAGTTTGACACCCCTAAAGAAGGCTACGTACCAAATTTCAGCCATTTTGGTAGGATAATGAAGCTAAAACCTTAAAAATACCGAAAATCGGGAGGTACCGTTCTATGGGGGCTATATGAATGTGTGGGCCGATACCTACAAAATTCTGGGGAAAAGTTGTATACCCCCAAAGAAGACTACGTACAAAATTTCAGCTATTTTGGTAGGACAATGAAGCTAAAACCTTAAAAATACCGAAAATCGGGAGGTACCGTTCTATGGGGGCTATATCAAAACGTGGACCCATTTTCAATACCAACCCTCCTGCAAGTAATAAAAACTTCTGTACCAAATTTTGACTCTCTATCTTTAAAATTGCGAGATGTATCTTGATTTCAACAGACAGACAGACGGACGGACAGACGGACATGGTCAAATCGAAAGAGAATTTTATGTTGATCAATAATATATATACTTTATAGGGTCTCCGACGAATATTTCGATGTGTTACAAACGGAATGACAAATTTAATTATACCCTCCATATGGTGGAGGGTATAAAAATCGCTTTCATCGGCCGTTCCGAACTTTTTATACCCTCCAACATAAAATATTCTGAACTTAAGGGGTTTCCTCTGTTTATCACTTTAAAAAAAATCGACAACAATTTTATTGGCTTATTTTGAAGTACAGGTAGTATATAGCAGCGTCAGGCAGAGAGCGCCCACGTGCTCTCATTAAACGTTGCTCTCTCCACAACCACAATTCAACCAATTGAAAAAGCATGCACTCACACAATGACACCGCCCTAAAGTATGCAATAGAAAAGTATCGTGCCTGATGCTGGTATAGAGTATGCCTCAAAACATGTTAAGTCGATCGGAGCAAAATTGCCTGAGATATGACCGTTCAAACTGAAGAATCCGTGGTGTTTTGTGTGTAGAACTTAAAACGAGCTTTTCTCGAAATGGCATTTTGGAAGTCGGTGCCAACGATAGCTCGAAAACGAATAGACCGATCTTCATATATTTTGGTGAGCTTATTTAATACATAAAAATCGTGCCTTTAAGCGAGACAGATTTTTTAAATTTTTTCCTATTTTTTGACAAAAAAGGTCAATTTTTTCGTTAAAATAGAACGTTTGACTTTGACAGTTCACATTTTTTTAAAATTGTGTTTCGCTTAAAGACAATGTTATTAGGTTGTTAAAATGCCCCCAAAAATAAACGAATATCGGAAAATTAATTTCCAAGCTATCGTTGGCACCGCAAAACGCTTTTACAAAGTATAGGTTTCTCCGATAGCCATTTACCACAAAACTATGCAATATTTTTCAAAAATTCCAAATGTAGCACAGGATATGCTCTTTCAGATAAAAGAAAGAAATACTTAAAAACATTGGTAGTTTCTGTGAAAACAAGTAAAAAAGTATCAGTCGACTTTGCCGACAGGGATATACCCTCAGCTTGTGTGAACTGAAGGTGCGCCCCGTAAGGATAATTTTCGAACTTAAACTAAGTTTGGCCAATATATTACGAAGGCCAAATTTTGCGTGAGCTCCAGCCACAACACATGGTGCGGTAGGGGTTTTTTACAGCTTTCGGGCTGTACCGTCGTAATGGGGGCAGCGAATTCAAATTGCTACAACAAAGATCAAAAGCAGGGCTTAAACATCATTTTTCCGACATTTTGTGTGGGATGTAACCGACGGAGGTGAGGTATATATTCCATATTCGAACCTGATCTATGTCTCGTAGAAATATTATATAATAAAAATAAAAATTGTTCCACAAACATCCCAGGTGGCACAAGGGAGACCTCTCTCACAGGTGCAACCGCCTTGCACGCTGAAGGTCGTGGGTTCGATTCCCCGTCTAGGCAACATCAAATTTTCAACGGTGGCAAAATATCCCTCAGTAATATTGGTGATACTTCCTGAGTATTTCAGCCATGTAAAACTTATCTACAAGTGGTGTCTTAGGACGATAAACTGTAGGTCCCATATTATATGTAGGTACCCTAATGTGGGGCGATACCAAATCATTGACATTTACCAAAAATTTATAATAAGCAAACTTCTGATTCAAAATTTTGCTGAAAAAAATTCAAAACAATCCGATAGAAGTTCCTAAACTTCACTTTCTACAAATTTTATGTGGAAGGTACTCAAAGGTGTGGATCGATATAGTACACAACCGAACCCGATCTACATCTAGAAGTACAATTTGGAACCAAGTCGGTTGCTATTTTCTAGAGTTGTCGTTCACACCATTTTAGAGAAAATTTTTGAACTTTTGCGGGGTAGGTAACTGCAGGAATGGACCGATATGGCCCATTTTCGAACCTAAACTATGTTTGTGCCAAATATTAAGAAAAAAACTTAGGTGCACAGCAACCAACCACACAGACGGACAGGGCTGAAATGACTCCAAACTGTCTGAAACGAATTTGCTCCAAACATACTTGGGGTTAAACCGTAATTTCGATCTCGGGGTATTGTATTGTTTTTTACCAAAGGTGGTACACAAACTGCAGACCAATTGTGCTTCAGAGCATTGTAATTTGCATCAATTTAAAAAAACATTGGGAATTTTCTCTGTCATGGTTTAAATACTGTTCCATAGTGATTGCGACATTATCTAGCATGAGATTTGTGTAGATCTTTTTTTAAAATGTTTGCCATAACCCAACTTAAGTTTTTATGCAAAGAAAATTTGACCACGCCCACTTTTAAGCCCACTTTTTTCAATTTTAGTCTTTTCTACAAAAACCACTGAACTGATTTCCCTGAAATGATCTTGAAATGTACAGGGATGGACCACACTTAAAATTAACTACAAATTGTGTTGAATTTCGGAGGGCGAAGGGTACTTCCCCTTACCCTACATCTTTGAAAATGCTATATTTACAATATTTTCGAATGTATCGGTTTGGAAAGTAATTTAAGTGGCAATTGTGATTGTGTCTCCGACCTTACCTACTTTTTTAGGACCCAAAGACTTGACCACACCCACTTTTTAAAATATGTTACATCTACAAAACTGCTGAACCGGGTTTCCTGAAATTTTCAGGGAATGTACAGGAATGGCCCCCTGTAAAAATAGGATGTATATATTCTTGAATTTCGAAGGGGGATGGGTACATCCCTTTGCCATATTCAAAAACGCCATATCTTTATGAATAAAGATCAAATGCCGTCATAATCCAATTTAGGTTTTTATGGAAAAAAATTTACTTTTTTCAATTTAATTTTTTTTTCTGCAAAAACCGATTTCCATAAAATATGCAGCAAAAGCTCAATGTTTGCCGTTGTTATGTATATTTTATGAATTTGGGAGGAGATGGGGTACCTTCCCCACGCCTTTCTTTTAAACGCTATATGTATAAGCCAAACTTATGATTATATCAGTTTCAGCATAGACTTTGGGAGGCAATAGAGTTTTGTGTACCCTAGGTACATATTTGGAGCCAAAATACCTGGCCACGCCTACTTTTTTAAATATGTTTTATCTTGAAAGCTGAAGACAATGTCCACTCTTTTCAATACATTACTTTTCCAAAACTACTTATTTTCATGAAATTTTCAGAAAATGGTCAGGAATGTCCCGTGGTCCAAAATGCTATATATTTGAAGATGAATTTCGGGAGCTTATTGTTTATAATCGCTATATTTGCTAAACTTATGAGTGCACCGGTTTGCAAATTAATTTTCGAGACAACGGTGATTGCGCTCTGATCAAGAAAAACGATATATTTACAAAATTCCTTTACCGGTGGGGTTCCATCAGCCATGCAAAACTAATATATAAAAGTCTCAATAAGCGGGAGAATTCTACTTTACCATTCTTTTAACTTTTATTATTAGAGGACATGTCAAACCCCAAATGTCAAATTACGGGTGGTTTAGTCAAAAAAAAAAAAATGTAGCTAAACCTCTAAAAAATAGCAAAAACCAGGAGGTACTGTTTTATGCAAATCGGGAAGGTTTTCGAAAATCGGGAGGTACCGCTACATGGGGGCTATACCAAACCATGGAGCTAAGTTGACAATTTCTAGTGGAGAAGTTTTGTGATCATAGGGTACCTCAAATGTCAAATGACCGGTAGTTCAGTCAAAAAATGTAGCTAAACCCTCAAAATACTGAAAATCGGGAAGTACCGTTATATAGGGGGCTATATCAAAACGATTTTGTTAGCAATTTTTGGTGGAAAAGTTTTGTGACCACTAGGAACCTAAAATGTCAAACTACTGACAGTTTGGTCAGCGATTGTAGCTAAATTCCCCATCTGTAGGCGTCGTAATATGAGTGCTATACCAAAACATGGACGTATGTTGACAATTTTTGGAGGAGAACCTCAAATGTCCAATTACCATATACGGACGTACCTATGCATTTCCGTCTGTCCATTAAAACCTGGACCTGTACCGACAATATTTCTGGCAGAACGTTTTGTAGTCCCAACGAAGATCAAATACCAAATTTCTATAAAATAATGAAGCTAAACCTTACAAATACCGAAAACGGGCGGTACCGTTCTATTCTAGCAATATCAAAACGAGGACCTCTAAAAAAATTTTGTATGCCCCTGGTAAAAACTAAATACCAAATTTCAGCGGACGATATCGTTCTATGCATGTAATTACAAATCGTGGACCTGTACTGAAAATTCGTTGCCATTTTTTGTGATAACCAGGAGAACCTTTACTGGCAAATTTCTGCGGCATAGTTTCGTAACAACACCGAAGACAAAATGAACCATTTCAGCTACTTTGGTTGGATAATGTGGCTATATCTTTCAGAGTTTCCAGTTTTTTGACCCAACAACCTGTAATTTGACATTTGATGTTTCCAGTGCTCACCAAACATCTCCACCAAAAAATTGTCAGTATAGGTCCACGTTTAGGTATAGCCCCCATATAAATGTACCCTCAGTTTTTCGGTATTTTGACAATTTTAGCAAAATTTTCCAACTGATTTGGCTGTAATTTGGCATTTTGAGTTCTGAGTGAACCAAATACCTCCATGCAAAAAATTTAGGTATAGCTCCCATATAAACGTACCTCCCGATTTTCAGAATTTTGACGATTTTACAGGCGTGGTATAAGAGGAATAAATTTGCGGGTGGCAGATGGGGGCAGCTGGACTTTTTTTAAATCGTAAATAAGATACTTTCCCCTGCATTTAAAAAAAAAATCGAGACTCACAAATGCTCACAAAATTAGTAAAACTCAACATAAATTAATAGTAATTATATTAAAAATATAATATAATGGGTGCCACCGTGCTGCAATGGTATGTACACCCGCCTTGCACACATAAGATCGTGGGTTCGATTCCCCGGCCAGGCAACATCAAAACACTTTTCAACGGTGGCAAAATACCCCTCAGTAATGTTGGCGACATTTCCTGAGTATTTTATCCATGTAAAACTTCTCTACAAAAGTGGTGTCGTAGACATGCCGTTCGGACTCGGTAGGTCCCATATCATTGAGCTAATATGAATCGGGATGTACTCATTGATATGAGAGAAGTCTCCCTTGTCCCTTATGGGATGGTTGTGGAACAATTATTATATATTAAAACAAGTAAGAAAAGTCTATAGTCGGACGGAGCCGACCATGGGATACCCTATACCACTATCCCTGGACAATCGCTCTCCACGGAACTTCTTTTCAATGATTGTGAAAATTTAATTATCAAATATCAGAGACGTAATGTATAATACTTAGGACCAAAACCAAAAAGTTATCTAGAATGACAAAGACATTTTTGTAGCAGGAAAGGAAAATTTAGTTCACACAAACTAAAATGTAATGAAACCCACTTATGTAGTACTACTACTTCCATTGTTTAACCGCTAAGTTATTAACATTTTTACCAATTTCACACAAAAGTTTCAGCCCATTTAACCCGCTAAGTATTATCTGATCTTCACGTTGGTTTGTACGCTTCTTCTTCATCATAAACTCGAACTTTGTTTAAAATTTTGCGGGTTATTATTTTGACCTACAGAGCCGCTACAAAATTGGTTAAAGTTTTGTTTTTGGTCCATTTCATCCCCTGAAGATTTCACGATCATCACCAAAAACTAATCATTTCCATTCTGGCCCGAACCCAACCTCCTTAAAAAATTCGATAAAATCGGTCCATAATTGCAGCCTTAAGCTTGTTTACAATTTTTAATGGACGGACACACATCACTAAATCGCTTTATCTCGTCGAGATATGAATTTTGGCATACCAAATAAGGGGTCTAGGACGAATATTTCGTGGTGTTACATAAACTTTTGGAGAGACAATATGTAGCATGGGATAAAAATGTGGTTCTCTACACAGAACCCATTATATATTAGGCAGTAGGCCCGTTATCTAGCAAACGCTTTATTGCAATTTACATCAGAGGAAAGGTCAGTAGTTTTTTTCCATATGTAGGCTACTTTGCGAAATATATGTCCTCAATGAATTAAAATATCGCCCAAAAATAAAATTTTTATATTTTTCATACAAAAGTAATGGTCCATTTCACCCGCTAAAGAATATCAGATCATCATTCAAAATTGTAGGCATCTTTTTCGAGCTACACTCTTACCCGGTGCAAAAATTGCGAGTTTATTATTACACTACAAACAAATAACGGAATATATTAGGCTGTAACTCTGTTATCTGATCATGCACACTAAAATAATTGGCATCAATTGAAAGGTCAAGCGTTCCACGTTCGTGTATATCTCACATGTCAGGAATGTCACTTCCAGGAATTAAGATATAAGCTGTATATTAAAAATTTTCACAATTTTCACACAAAAGTTTTGGTCCATATAACCCTCTAAATATTATCCGATCGCCATCTCAAATTGCAAGCTTCTCCTTTGTGATATACTCTTACCTTATTTAAAATTACGCGTTGATCGGACTATTATTGAGACCTACAGAGCCGCTAGAAAATTGGATAAATATTATGTTTTTGGTCCATTTCACCCGCTAAGTATTTCACGATCATCACCAATAAGAATAGGGATCTATTCTGATCTGAACCCGACCTCTATACAAAATTTCGTGACGATCGGTCCATAATTGCGGCCTGGAGCGTGTTTACAATTTATAATGGACAGACGGACGGACACACATCTCAAAATCGCTTTATCTCGTCGAGATATGAAGATTGGTATACCACATTGGGGGTCTCCGACGAATATTTCGCGGTGTTACATGAATTTTTACCAAAACAAACTTATAATACCCTTTTCCACATTGTGGTATAGGGTATAAATAGCAATAGAAATAGTCATTTATAAAGAATTTATTTTTAATGAAGTTAGAAAACGGATTATGAATTAGTTTTTTCCTAAAAACATTGTCAATGCCATCACCTATAAGTTTCATTTTGAAAATTGCACATTTACCTCTCAATTTTTTTTTTATAATTTTACTCATAACCTACGAATGCTTTGCGGATTTTCCAAAAAGATTTACAGCTTTCCAGTTAACTTAAATTTAAAAGTGATCATAAAATCTCAAGGAGAACCTTCTTGGGAATAACTTTTAATGTGAACATTATTTTTGTAATGGCCCTAAACTTGCAGAGGCAAAAACAAACATAGCAGCACCAGATTAAAGCAACTCAACATTCATAAGACCACCAGGTTGTCTCCGGATCAGGACATAAAAAATTAAATTGATCACGTTGTGATAGATGGAAGACATTCATCGAGCGTATTGGATGTACGTTCGTTCCGTGGAGCAAACATAGATTCGGACTACCTCCTGTTACAGCAAACGTATGTACTTACCCCGTTAAACCAAGCAAATAAAGTACCAACAGATACAATACGAAAGTTAGACATCGTGGTATAGGGTAAGCTGCAATGACAACATATAGCCACATCATATTCCACTCAACTGGCCCAATTTCTTAATGAAAGCACTCCTCGTCCCAATAGCATACCGGTACAATGGCAAAGTATTGTCCCCTCCATGCAAACATCAGCGAAGAGAAAAATGCGGGATGCAGGGCTACTCTACAATCAGAAGCAACGCGTATCGCACGAGAGAGGTATTGGGAGAAAAGGAGAGACGAGAAATGTCTTTTCCGCAGGAAAAAGAAACAAGTAAAAAAGCGTTAATACGTTCATACCCTCCACCATAAAATATTCTGAACTAAAATGGAATAATTAGTTTTCATTCCAGTCCCCAACTAACGGTACATAACGTGGGAACAAATGCCATTAACATCTAGTTCGGAGGTACCCCTGTATGTGGGCTATACGAAAATATGAACTTAAATGAACAATTTTTGTTGCAGAATTTTTGTTGGCTCTTAAATTTCAAATTACAGAAAGTTCGTCCAAAAAATAAAGCTAAGGTACGGAAAATCGGGAGGTTTGTTTTGGGGCTATACCAAAACTTGGACCTACGTTCGGTTAAATATTTTAAGTCAAATCCTCAAAGTACCGAAAATCGGGAGGTATCGTTATATTGGGGCTATGTTGAAAATTGTTGATGCAGATGTGTGGTGACCACTACAACCTTCAAATGTCAAATTACAGTTAGTTCGGTTAAAACTTGTAGCTAAAATTGCCAAATTACTGAAAGTCGGGAGGTGCCGTTATATGGGAGCTATATCCAAACATGGACCTATGTTGACAATTTTCGATGGGGAGGTGTTCTGACCACTAAGAACTTCAAATGTCAAAATACTGCTAGTTCGGTTTAATATTGTAGCAAAAATCATCAAATTACTGAAAATCAGGAGGTACCGTTATATGGGGGCTTTATCCATACATGGACCTTTCTTGAAAATTTTTGGTGGAGAGGTGTGGTGACCACTAAGAACTTCAAATGTCAAATCTTCAAATTACAGCTAATTCGGTTAAAACTTGTAGGTCACATTCTCAAAATACCGAAAATCGGGAAGGTACCGTTATATGAGGCTATACCAAAACATGGACCTATGTTCATAATTTTTTCGAATATAAGTTTTTTGGTCACTAAGAACCCTAAATATCAAATTATAGCTAATTCGGTCTAGAAATGTGACTTAACGTTATATGGGGGCTATACCAAATCGTGGACCTATTTCCACAAGTTTTGTTATATAAGTTTATTGACACTTAAGAACCCTAAATGTCAAATTATAGCTAAATGGGTCTGAAAATGTAACTAAAAACGTCAAAATACCGTAAATCGGGGGGTACGGTTATATGGGGGCTATACCCAAACGTAGACCTATGCTCACAAGCTTTGTTATATTAGTTTATTGACACTTAAGAACCCTAAATGTCAAATTATAGCTAAATCGGTCTGAAAATGTAGCTAAAAACGTCAAAATACCGTAAATCGGGGGTACCGTTATATGGGGGCTATACCAAACCGTAGACCTATGTTCACAAGCTTTGTTATATAAGTCAAAATACCGTAAATCGGGGGTACCGTTATATGGGGGCTATACCAAACCGTAGACCTATGTCCACAAGTTTCGTTATATAAGTTTATTGACACTTAAGAACCCTGAATGTCAAATTATAGCTAAATCGGTCTGAAAATGTAGCTAATAACGTCAAAATACCGTAAATCGGTGGTAACGTTATATGGGGGCTATACCGAAACGTGGACCGATCATCGAACTTGACCTGCTTGCAAACAAAAGAAGCCTTTTCCCAAAAATTCAGCTTTCTATCTCTATTTTTGTGGATGCTAGAGTGATTACCACAGACGGACGGACGGACGTGCACAGATCGACTCAGAATTTTACCCTGATCAAGAATATTAAATGAAAAGAAAGAATATTAAAAGAATATATATACTTCATAGGGTCGCAAATGAGTATTTCAATGCGTTAGAAACGGAAAAACAAACTTAATATACCCTCCATACTATGGTGGAGGGTATAAAAAATGGAAACGCGGGAGTGTCAAAAAAAAACGATATGTACAGGAGTCAGAATGAAGTCCGAAAGTTTTACCAAAGAGTGAAACATCAAACTGTAGAGACAAGCAAAGTAATTTGGCAACTGATCCAATGTTAGCGAAGATACTACAGATACAATCACTGAAGATGGTATTGAATGTATACCGCTCATCCAAGATGAGGTAAAGACAACAATAAATAAGCTGAAGAATAATAAGGCAGCAGGAGCCGATGGCTTACCAGCCGAACTGTTCAAAGCCGGAGGCGACACGCTGATAAGGTGTATTCATCAGCTAGTTAGCACCATCTGGCAGGATGAACGACTACCCGACGATTGTAACCTGAGCATCCTGAGCCCTGTCCACAAGAAAGGAGATAAGACTGTATGCTCTAACTATAGGGGCATAAGTCTTCTCCCTATTGCCTATAAGATATCGTCAGGGATATTATGCGAACGACTAAAGCCTACGGGCAATGAAATAATTAGACCATGTTATACTAGATGCGAAGGTCAAAAGAAGTGGCAGAATATATACAAACAGCCATTTGTTACTTGCTTATGCTGATGATGTAGGCATTATGGCTGATCATTAGAAGAAGTAACTGATACCTTTAAGGAGGTCGAAGGAGAATCTGCTAAACTGTGTATGGCTGTAAACGAGAAGACAAAGTTGATGGTGTCGACGCGGAATGCGTCCATAGAGCTCGGACCAACAGTGGAAGTTGTTTTCGAACATTTTGAGGTAGTAAAAGACTTCGTCTACCTCGGCACACTACAAACAACATCAGTTGTGAAATAGGAAGAAGAATTGTATTGGCCAACAGATGTTACTTTGGCTTAAGTAAGCAGTTAAGGAACAAAGTCACATCTCGCAAAAAAAAAACAATGTTCAACAAAACACTGATACTACCTGTGCTAATTATACCCTATACCACAATGTGGAAAAGGGTATTATAAGTTTGTTTTGGTAAAAATTCATGTAACACCGCGAAATATTCGTCGGAGACCCCCAATGTGGTATACCATTCTTCATATCTCGACGAGATAAAGCGATTTTGAGATGTGTGTCCGTCCGTCAGTCCGTCCGTCCGTCCGTCCGTCTGTCCATTATAAATTGTAAACACGCTCCAGGCCGCAATTATGGACCGACCGTCGCGAAATTTTGTATGGAGGTCAGGTTCAAATCAGAATAGATCCCTATTCTTATTGGTGATGATCGTGAAATATTTAGCGGGTGAAATGGACCAAAAACATAATATTTATCCGATTTTGTAGCGGCTCTGTAGGTCTCAATAATAGTCCGATCAACGCGTAATTTTAAATAAGGTAAGAGTATATCACAAAGGAGAAGCTTGCAATTTGAGATGGCGATCGGATAATATTTAGAGGGTTAAATGGACCAAAACTTTTGTGTGAAAATTGTGAAAAAATTTAATCTACAGCTTATATCTTAATTCCTGGAAGTAACATTCCGGACAAGTGAGATATACTTAAAAGTGGAACGCTTGACCTTTCAATTGATGCCAATTATGTTGGTGTGCATGATCAGATAACAGAGTTACAGCCTAATATATTCCGTTATTTGTTTGTAGTGTAATAATAAACTCGCTAGAAGTCGCAATTATACATCAATAGTCACGAAATTTTGCACCGGGTAAGAGTATAGGTCGAAAAAGATGCCTACAATTTTGAATGATGATCTGATATTCTTTAGCTGGTGAAATGGACCATTACTTTTGTATGAAAAATATAAAACTTTTATTTTTGGTCGATATTTTAATTCCTTGAGGACATATATATTTCGCAGAGTAGCCTACATATGGAAAAAAACTACTGACCTTTCCTCTGATGTAAATTGCAATAAAGTGTTTGCTAGATAACGGGCCTACTGCCTAATATATAATGGGTTCTGTGTAGAGAACCACATTTTTATACCATGCTACATATTGTCTCTCCAAAAGTTTATGTAACACCACGAAATATTCGTCCTAGACCCCTTATTTGGTATGCCGAAATTCATATCTCGACGAGATAAAGCGATTTAGCGATGTGTGTCCGTCCATTAAAAATTGTAAACAAGCTTAAGGCCGCAATTATGGACCGATTGTAACAAATTTTTTAAGGAGGTTGGGTTCGGGCCAGAATAGAAATGATTAGTTTTTAGTGAAGGTCATGATATGTTTAGGGGATGAAATGGACCAAAAACAAAATTTTAACCAATTTTGTAGCGGCTCTGTAGGTCAAAATAATAACCACCAAAATTTTAAACAAAGTTTGAGTTTATGATGAAGAAGAAGCGTACAAACCAATGTGAAGATCAGATAATCTTAGCGGGTTAAATGGACTGAAACTTTTGTGCGAAATTGGTAAAAATTTCAATAACGTAGCGGTTAAACAACGGAAGTAGTAGTACTACATAAGTGGGTTTCATTACATTATAGTTTGTGTGAACTAAATTTTCCTTTCCTGCTACAGAAATGTCTTTGTCATGCTAGATAACTTTTTGGTTTTGGTCATAAGTATTATACATTACATCTCTGATATTTGATGATTAAATTTTCACAATCATTGAAAAGAAGTTCCGTGGAGAGCGATTGTCCAGGGATAGTGGTATAGGGTATCCCATGGTCGGCACTGTCCGACTATAGACTTTTCTTACTTGTTAATGTATGGTTCCGAAGCCTGGGTACTTGTTGAAGGAGATAAGGCAATGCTTGGTGTGTTTGAGAGAAAAAATCTCCGAAAAATATACAGTACAATCTGCGTTGACGGTGAATATCGATGTCGTATGAACCACGAGCTGTATCTGCTATACAACGACATCGGTATTGATAAACGTATCGAGATGCAACGCTTGTGTTAGCTAGGACATATCATAAGAATGCGCGTTGATGAACCCGCTAAAAAGGCGTAAAAGTACGTGCCACATGGCGTTACACGCAGAGCTACCAAGTCTAGGCTTCGATGGAGCAAACAAATGGACGCCGTATTCCAAAAGGCAAGGCAACAAACAGAGTGGAATGGAATATTTTCTTAGTTCGGCTTATAAGACAATTGTTCTGTAATAGGCCAACTAAGTATGTAAGTATGCATTTAAACTGATTTATTTTGCATAAATCCATCCAATAATAAAAGAAAACATATAATAATGACCCTAACTTAATCAGAATTTAACATCTTATTAAAGACACTCGTTTTTCTGCTTTAGGTAAAATATGATATTTGCAATGTAGGAGTATACAAATGCATGTTATGACCAAAAATATCCTTCTGCGCTCAAGGCCCTAATCGTTCTATTACATTAAGCTTATAAATATTTGAAGTTCATTTTCAATTTAATTTCCGGGACAATATTTTATTGCTCCCTATAATTGTTCAAACGCCCAAAAAGACGACATAGGGTATGTGAGTTTATTGATACATATGTATATGTATATATTAATATTTGTATGTGTTTGTATGTATATTGTTAATAAAACCAAACAATACCCACACACAAACACACGCTCTGACAGTTTATTGCTAACGAACAAAGATGAAAATATTAAAAATTTCACAAGTCAAATAGGAAAACAAACATCGACATGTCAACACTGCAGCCACACCATGGCTACTGAAACAACATGGCGGCTACCACCACTTTTGCCACAACCGGACAGCTTTATTTCGCGACATTTCATGTCAAAGTGAAATATTGGCCAGAGACAAGTAATAAATTTTATTTTTTAGGACGAATTCGGTGAGCTGCGGCATTTTACAGGATTGGGGTTTATTCTACATGAATATTGCCGCGCTGATGCTGCTGCTTCTCTCGATGACGATGATGATGATGATATATGTATATCGAAGTATTCTATGAAGGCATACATATGTTACTGTCCAGATCAGTATTATCATCAACATAGTCATGACAAACAGCCTGGTGTGTCGGTTTGAGTAAAATATCATTACTTACCAGATTACTTTATTTTCCCCGGCATTAATCATCTTTTCATTTTGTTTTCTTGGAATAATTAAAGATTTTCCATTTGACCGAATCCTTTTTTATGCTTCTGATTAAAAGTGATTGAGGAATACATTATGGACAAAATAAAAATGCAAAACAGGCTAAAAAAGAATCAATTGGCAATGTCGTAAGCTATATAGCCTCACCCTATGACTGGACCAAAAAAAAAAAGCGAATAACGATCGTAGGTGACTAAAGTAGTGTTGGAAGTGAAGGAGTGTTTCAATATAGATTTTCTTGAAATTGTAGGTATTTTTTGAAGAAATATTATGAAGTTTCGGCCAAATCGGCTAAATCAATTGTGTAGTAGGTTATACCGGGTTTCTAATTTTTTTTGGTGCCGGTAGAATTTTTAATTTAATTCCTCATGAAAAAAAGTTAGAAAGGCGTTAAGTTCGGCCGGGCCGAACTTTTTCCATAGTTTCTTCGTTTAAGAAAGTACTAAATTCTATGCCACACCAAGGCTTATTCCTAGGAGAAGAGGAATATCCTAACTGGAGTATATTATTTTCTTCTAAACAAGGTTTAATATCAATGAGACATCGATGTTTTATACCCATTCAGTATCGGAAATACCATTTTACAGTTATTCAATTTCGACGATGCGTGCACAAACTGAAAATATGTAAAATCAGGAGGTACCTACGTACAAACATATTAACTTCTATTAATAATTTTCTACGTGGAGGATTTATACCCATTCCTATGAACCCGCAATATCTCTTCAACGGCACATATATAAAATGTGCATATTTTCCCACAATTCTCTGTAGACATGTTTTATGCCAATGTCGAATACTATATGCCAAATTTCAACAATTTCGGTAGGATAATGGGGCAATAATCATTAAAATAAGGAAAATCGGGAGGTAGCTTTCTATGTCGGCTATATTAAAACGTAGACCTATACCGACAATTCCTGACACGAGTGCTATATACTCCACGAATACTATATTCCGAATTATACCCATTTCTGTAGGATGTTGCGGATAAAACCTTGAAAATACCGCAAATCTGGAGATTCCTTTTATAGGGAGTATATAACAACGAGGACCTTTAACGATAGTTCTTTGCATAAATACTGTAAAAATTAGCTAAGACAAAATACCGAATTTTATATGTTTCTGTAAGATAATGCGGCTGGCTATAAGCTTCAAAAATGTGGACCTATACGGACAAATTTCTGGGGGAAAGTTTTTTCCCACAAAAAAAAACTAAATAGCAAATTTCAGTCATTTCGATAATATAATATGGCTAAAGTCTTCTAAAAACTGGGATGTACCGTTATATATGGGCTATATTAAAACGTGGACCTATACTGATAAACTTCCAGGGGAATTTTTTTAGCCCCCAAAAAAGATTATATACCAAATTTCACGCATTTCAATGAGAAAATGTGACTACAACCTTCAAAATACCGAAAATCGGGAGGCACCGTTCTATGGGGCCTATATGCAAACATAGACCTATACCAACAAATTTCAGGTAGAAAGTTGTATTCCCCCAACGAAGACACTACATTCCACATTTAAGCCATTTCGTTGTGATATTGAGGACACAACCTTCAAGATACCGGAAGTCGGGGGGTACCGATCTATGGGAAGACGTGTAGCCATACCGAAGAATTTCTATTGGAAAGCGTTATGCCCCAACGAAGACTAAATACCAAATTTCGGGCAGTTCGGTGGGATATTGGAGCCCCAACCTTCAAAATACCGAAAATGTGGAGGTACCTCTCTATGGGTGCTATATGAAGGCGTGGACTTAAACCGACAAATTTCAGGTGGAAAGTTTTATACCTACAACGAAGACTAAATATCAAATTTCAGCCATTTCGGTGGGATATTGGAGCCCCAACCTTCAAAATACCGACAATACTGGAGGTACCCCTCTATGGGTGCTATATGAAGGCGTGGACCTATACCGACAAATTTCTGTGGGAAAGTTTTATACCCTTAACGAAGACGTAATACCAAATTTCAGACATTTCGGTGGGATACTGAGACATTAACCTTCAAAATACCCAAAATCGGTAGGTACCGTTCTATGAGACCTATGTACATATATAAAGGCGGGGACCTATACCGACAAATTTCAGGTGGATAGTTTTATACCCCTAACGAAGACTTAATACAAAATTTCAGCCATTTCGGTGTGATAATGAGTCTAAAATCTCTAAAATACAGAAAATCGGGAGGAACCGTTCTATGGGGCCTATATCAAAACGTGGGCCGAAGCCCATTTTCAATACCAAACATCTTAGGAGTAATACAAACTGCAATCCATACAAAATTTTAAAGCTCTAGTTTAAAAAATTGCGATCTGTATCATGATTTCAACATACGGACGGACAGACCGACATGGTTAAATCGACTTAGAATTTTTTGTGATCAAGAATTATATAATTTATAAGGTCTCCGGTGAATATTTCGATGTGTTACAAACGAAATGACAAAGTGGAGGGTATAATTACATCGTTGAAATCAGAACAACAATGATACATGCAAACATATTTTCACTGAATCCGCGGGAAGGAGGAAGAAGGAAGACTTCTCTCTTATCAATGACGGCTCGTTTCATAATGCCTCACCACTTGTAGATGCGATTTCCATGGTTGAAGTTCTCAGGAAATCTAAGCCAACATTACACTGAGGGGAAATTGCTATTCTGGTCAGGGATTGAAGGGCAGATTTCTACGGCAAGGCGGACGAGCTTACCACAACACAACGGTGGATCCATTTACAGTGAACCACAACGATAATCATTTTTCTACGAACTTGATCTAAGTTTGGAAAACAAATCAAACAAAACAAAAAAGAAACCGGAATTGACCAGATCGACTCCAAATAGTCTAAAACGGATTTGGTGTAACAATATGTGGGTTCTAAACACATTATTTCAATGAGTTGTATAATCAAAATTGGCTATTACTGTAACTGCCAACCCATTTTGCACGCATGCGATCGATCCTATGAGGATATGATTAGGTTGTCACAGTTCAGCAGACATCACCATTGTATCACCAGGTCTGATAAGTGATATGTCTTGGCAACCTTTCCTCTCTCATTCTCATAATTGGCGCCGTTAAGTGGTCTCTCCGACTCTATAACTTGTGATCTCCGTAAATTTTTTAACCATGACAACTTTTAAAGAATTTACCAATCATCCACTCCCTCGGATGTTCAGGTAGCTGAAAAAACTTCTGGGATACAACCGGACTAGCATGAACGTCATAATACGGGACATCGGTAAACTGCCATCACTCACCTAGCCCAATTGCCGAATTTAAGCACTCCTCGCCTTAATAATATATATCAGCGCAGTGGGAAAGTATTGTCTATGCAAACAGCCAAGAAACCCATGATATTCCAGGAGTGTGGTGCTGCTACCACAAAGCGTAGATCCTGAGAGAGGTTTAGGGAGGAAAGGAGAAACGACAACGAAGATACCACAGATCCGATCCCACATGAGGTGAAGGCAGCAATAAACTGCTTGAAGAATAGTAAGGCAGCAGAAGCCGCTGGATTACCAGCCGATCTGTTCACAACTCGATGCGATGTATGCATCAGCTAGTTGGAGCCGTCTCGCTGGAAGAACACGTACCCGATGATTGGAACTTGAACACCCTGGGTCCCGTCCACATGAAAGGATATAAGACCGTGTGCTTATAAGTTAGTGTCAAGGATATTGTGCGAATGATTAAAGCCTATGATCAACGAAATGATTGGACAATATACAATAATCTAGAAGGAAGGTCAGGTTCGAAAAAATTGTGAAAAACAAGGCCTGTTTGTATTGGCTTATTCTGTCAGAATTACTATAAAGAACCAGCAAAATTGGTCAATCGCTCAAAAAAAGACTCTTGTGGATTTGTGCAAAAAAATTTGTATAAAAACGACATTTGTAAGATCGTCACAGACTACGAATCTTGGATCTATGCTAAGGAGCCCGAAACAAAACAGGAATCGACCATTTGGGTCATCGAAAGCGAGCCCAATCCAACGAAAATTGTTCATGGAAGAAGACCTTCGAAGCAGATGGTCCCCTGTTTCTTCGGCAAAACTGACCGTGTGGCGGCTATACGGCTTGAGAAATGTAGGAGGTTAATTCTGAGTGTTACACTACAATTTGTTTGCCTAAAGTCTCCTGAGAAATTCGAAAAACGAACAAGAGAAATCGAATCGTTCTGCATCATGACAATGCGAGAACGTAGTGCACTGGCTGGGGTTCCAATGACTTCATTCATTTCGTCAACGATTTTCGTCGAAGAAGCTGCTGTAAAAGTGTTTAAAAATCCATGTTTTGGAGTTGTCTCAATCAAGCCACTGAAAACAACCCAACACATGGTCTCATGTCAAACTGTCCTAAGTACGCTTAGGCTAAAAACTGTCAAACTTTCCAAGGCCAGAAGGTTTTTTAGTGTCCCTCGTATGCGCTTCAGGAATTAAAACATGGACCAAAATTAAATTTTTATATATTTCATACAAAAGTAATGGTCGCTAAATAATATCAGATCATCGTCAAAAATTGTAGGCGTCTTCTCCGACCTAAACTCTTACCTAGTCCAAAATGTCGTGACTATTGAGCTATAATTGCGAACGATAGCGTCTTCATGATTACACTATAAACAAAAAACTGTATATATTAGGATGTAGCTCTGTTATCTGACCTCGTACATCAACATAATTGGCATCAATGGAAAGGTCGATGAATCGTCTTCCAATATTTTGTGGTTTTACATGAATTTTTTTCAACACAAACTTATAATACCATTTACACATAGTGGTGTAGGGTATAATTGTACATGAAAGAAGAAATATAAGTTTTTCATACAAATATCGATAATTTTATCGATCACCTACAAATATGAAACTAAGAGATCGAAAGGAATGTTGAAGACGGATACTAAAATAAAAAATGCCAAAAATCTAAAAGAAATAAGTAATTTTTAAAATCTCTCCTTAAAGCTTGCAAAAGAAGAGACAATTGTATTTCATTAAGTTCAAATTTAAATTGGGTCTGAAAACTCAATTCAATTTAATTGAAGTTATATACATTTAGTGACTTGATATTTTCTCCCATCACCATGATTGACTTTAGTATTTTTAAATTTATTTTTCTTTCAATTCCATTATTTTTAGTGAGTTTGCTTTCTTTATTTGATATCCTTGAAAGCAAAGCATTTTTCTGATTTTTATGTACTTCTCTTGAAGAAGTTTTTAATTCATATTTTGATATTCCCTTTCGTTGTGTGTTTTAAATTTTTTCATACATCAGCCGATTCATTCGATTGGAATATATTCAGTTTTTTTCCACATAAATATAGAGAATTTTTTTACTTGGTACCCCACTAACACACTGCGGAAAAAGTAAAGAAAATATGAACATACATATGGATGACTACTAAAATACAACATTTTTTTTCTTTGGCTTCTTCTTTTATTGCTTAAAATTGCTGACAAAGCAAATCACTAGTTTTTGCTGTTTTGTTGGTTTTGTACAAAATATAATTTCGACCGTTTTGTATGAATAACCATGTTTTTTGGTTTGGTTTATTTAATGGACGTTTTTGTTTTTGGGCTTACACCAAAAGCTCATGTTAGCGGCTGGATGTCATAGTTTGGTATATGCGTAAAAGATAACTTAAATTAGGAAGTTTATGCCAACCACATCAATCGGCGTAAAATATGGTTACGTCAATCAAACTCGCCGCAAAATTATATGACACATTTTTATGACGGTAATCCTTTATAAATTGGTAATATATGAATCTGTGTGTGAGCGTATGGAATGTTAAAGCAAATGTTTAATGGATGTGATTTAAAGGCACTATTGGAAAGAAACAGTTGTTTGTTGGACATAAAGTAGTAGCATGTTAAAGCAAAATTATTTGGTTTTTGTGGTGAACATTACTATCTCAGCATTCAAGGCCACTATTTGTAGTATTAGCGCAACATCTGCAAACAAAACAATCCAAATACCTTGTAATCCAGCTGAACTTGCATTTTTTATAAAGCATGTATGTTAGGACCTATATGTCGTATATATTTTCAATAATTTCTACCTATAATATGTAAATATCTGGTGTTATTTTCATAAAAAAGTATTATACCTAGATAAGTGGTTTATTTTGAGATTTTTAGTGAAATTTTGTGTAGAATTTTTCTTCCTTTGGTGGTATACGAAAATTCATATCTCGACGAGACAATGTGATTTTGAGATGTATGTCCGTCCGTCCATTAAAAATTGTAAAATGGGCCAAAACAAAAATTTTCATACAATTTTGTAGCGGTAATGTAGGTCGCAATAGTAGTCTAATAGGCGCAACATTTTATGTAAAGTTTGGGTTCACGACAAAGAAGTAGCTTGCAATTTAACGTCATGATCAGATATTATTTAGTGGGTAAATGGACCTGAACTTTGTGTAAAATTTATTTATTAATTTGTTTATTTCGTCTATAGAATCTTAATTCTTTCCAGACAATGCTAATGATTAAATATACATATATACAAATCGTATATTATTTAAATATCTCTAATGAAAATTACATGACAAGAAAATCATTTAGATAGAATTTCAAACGGTCGAATTTTAACATCAGACGGCCATAAGCACGGTTTAAACATTTCCGCATACCAGCTAGTCGAAACTACAAGTTTGAACGATATCCTTTTCATATCATTAACATTAGCATTCCTTTTAATAAGCATATAACATTCCAATTCATGATTGGGTACTTCAGCATGCTTCACCACATTGTTAACAATTTGTTTCGTTGTTACATCGGCTTAAATGAGGATAAATGAATCCATTTTTTGCTCGCAATTACTTCTAATTCCGAATTTGTATTTTCACCAAACACGACATTTTTTCTAACTTTTCTCGGCTTTGCATTAACCCAGTGTAAATTATTTGCTGGGTTAAGATCAGCATTTTCACTCTTCGAGTACTGTTTAGAGAGAGAACTGTTATTAGCATTATTTGCAACACAAGCAGCATATGAACTGCTTCCCAATTCAGTTTTTTTTATTTTTTAAACTCGGAGTGAGAGAACCATCAGCGCCAACAAATGTAGTGTGGTTAACGTTAGCAGATGAAGAAGAAGAAGAAGCAATGGCATCATTAACATTACTGGCATTATCCCTCTCCACAATGAGAGCAGCAACGGACATATCTTGTGTACTAACATTAGAAACAGTATCAGCAACAACAACGTGACTATTAGAGTTATCGGCAATAGCAGGGATGCCAACTGTTCCGAGGTAAAAATCGCTACAGCCACATACGCACCATAGGTCTGTAGCGATTTTTACCTTAAAACAGTTGACATTCCTGCTTAAACAGTGGTTTGTGTACGTCAAAAATCACCACATGTAGCGGGAAAACCACCAACTTGGCACCCCTGGGCAATAGTGTTGGCAGTAGGCAAATTTATGTGAGACGAATCACTTTTAACAGGTGAATGACCCTCATGATGAGAAGAAACATTGGCCTTGCGCAACGTATTATTTTTTCTGCCAGTAAACGACAGAATCTGAATTTTAAGCTCTCTCACTTCATTTGACAAAATAGAGATTGAGGCAATCAATTCTCTCGATACTGCTGAGCAATCATCACAATTATAAACAATATTCGAAGATGATTTCAATAATTTAAAATCATAGTCATTATAAACACCCGCGCAAAGCCTGTGGAATTTTCAGCAACAAATTTTACATCTAATAAAAAACATTGCTGTCCACCTTAAAGCACCTGCCGCAAATTGACTTTTTCTTCTCCGACATTAAAAAAAGCGTCTTGTTCACTGAACTATCTGAATATTAACAATAAACTATATCGCAATTATCTGAATATTAACAATAAACTATATCGCTATTATAGTTTAATACTGACAACTTCTTGCACGAGGTAAGAGGTTTGGCCAATTAAAATGGCTAATGATCGGATAGTATTTAGCGGGTGAAATTGACTATAATTAGTTGTCGGAAAATATCTAGATATAATTTTTGATGCATATTTTAAAGTCTGTGGATCATATTCCGAAAAAATAATAAATAAATAAATAAATAAATTAGGGACGTGAAACTTAAAAACCAACCCCTGACCACTCCGTTCATGAAAATTATATACTGTCTAACATATATATAAGTAGGTTCTTTTATCGTTTTGGTTTGTATGTGAACTATATTTACCTTCCTTACTACCAAATGTCGCAGTCATGATAGAGGCCATACAGACAGTGCATTGTCTCAATTTGAATTTCTATATCTCAAAAAGTTAAAACCTAATAAAATATGATAAACGTCAATCTTGTAGAGAATTTTCTCTGCTACAAAATTTTTTAGGCCCATTTCCATAGGACTTGCGATTTCCAAGCAAAATCGTAAAAACCTAAAAGTGTGAATTTTGACCACGATTTATTTAAAAAGCCCTCCGGCGACTTTTTTGTTTTTTGATTTTTCCAATCTTTGAACATTCTAGTTTAAGAATCCGCAAAAACTTCCCAAGTATATTCACCTTTCATTTAAAGTTAGTTCAGGGGCACCGTCTTCGGTAAGAATCACCGAAGGGAAGTTAGAATGCCTTTGGTACTATTTTATTTTCCTAATACAAATTTTAGAAAATAAAGAAAATCGTACAAAACTTGTCACAATCACATAAAATAAATTTCATGGAAAACTGGTGGTTGTTGGATGATTTTTTTATTAAATTGAGAGAAAGTATATAAAAAGAGAGAGACAGAGAGTTCACAATATTTAAGATACAATTTTTGCATTTTGCAATTTGTACAGAGAATAATACATTATATATTAGCCCTTAGATATTTTGAACTGAAAATTAACCATATCAGACCACGATCGGTATGGTTTTCGGTATTTTGAAATTTTTAACCATATATGTATGTATTATCACGTTTTGGTATATCCCAGAAGATATTTGACCCCGTTATGAAAATCTTATAAAACGTTTTCTGTAATACGTCAATGTATTTTATTACCTCTTTTAAATTATTTTTCTGAATTAAATACCGCCAGAAAGAAGAATAATTCGAATCCATGAATGAATTTGGACTTGTATCGAATATTTGCAATCGAAAATTGTCCACTGCTATTGTGTCGATAACCAAAAAACAATTATTTATTTTATGTCATAAAACACAACAACTTTACTTATTTAACTGAAGTGATTAAGTCCGTGCAATCCATCTAAAAGATATATTTAAAAAGACGGCGTTTTTATCCGGAGTCAGGCTATACAGACTACGACTCATAAACTCCAAATCCTACTCGCTGTACTGTTTCAGACTACGAATATCAAAATAGGTTTCACAAAAACGTGGTCCAATAAATATGTATTGCAGAAAACAATGTTAGGAACCAATCTGCATACTTATATTTAAGTCCTGACAAAATACAATATATGTCGAAAAAAACTCCAGGTTTCTTTCCGTCTGTATTTTCTACTGTTGGTATAATGTTACGGAGGAAGCGTTGTGCATTTATAATTGTACGAGAAAAAGATTTTGAACTCGATTTGTATTTCATATTCTGGGAGTTTTCAGAAATTTATGGCCTTTTTGGTCACCGTAATATTATAGATTATGTATCAATATGTCAGAATGGCCCAATTGGATATTTGTTGGGGTCGATTATGGATTGCAACTCAACTGCATTTGTATTATTATACACATACAAGTAAGAGAGTGCTATAGTCGGATGGGGCCGACCATGTTGTACCCAACACCACTTCCTCCGTTCACTAGTTTTCCCCGGAATTTATTTCAAATGATTGCGACACGTTATGTTATTGATATAATTAATTAAAATCATCATTTATTGGTGATATATGCTCTGTTCCAGAACCTGCAAGAAGCTACTATTTATTACTTCAATAACAGTTATTCCTTTATGTTATCTAAAATATAGCAAAAATAAGTAGATTCGTGCAGTACTGGAACAGACCAATAATTTGCATCAAAGGAGAGGTTTCAAGTTTCACGTTCGTAATTTGTCGGAATATGCCCCCATAATTTAAAATTTGGACCAAAAACTAAATTTGGATATTTTTCCCATAATGGTCAATTTCAATCGCTAAATACACCGCGAAATATTCATCGTAGACCACCCATGTGGTATACCAAATTTCATATCTTGACGAGATAAAGCGGTTTTGAGATGTGTGTCTGTCCGACCATTAAAAGTTGTAATCAAAATTCAGACCGCAAATATGGACCAACCGTCACAAAATTTTGAATGGAATTCGGGTTCAAAACAGAATAGATATCGTTAGTTTTTGGTGGTGATCCTGAAATATTTAGGCGGTGAAATGGGCAAAAAACAAAGTTTTTATCAGATTTTGTAGCGCTCTGTAGGTTTGGTAGGTTTACGACGAAGAAAAAGCTTGCAATTAGCATGATGAACAGATAATATTTAACATATTAATATTTAAATGGACCAAAACTTTTATGTGAAAATTTGTAAAATTTTAAGTATAATGATTATATCATTATTCGTGATTATATCATCATTATCATTGTAGAGGAACTCTTGACATTTCCACTGGTGCTAATTATGCTGATGTACGTGGTCTGTTAACATAGTTACAGCCTAGTATATACAGGGATCCCACAGTTTAAATTGTGTGTAGTGTAACCATAATCACGCTAGAGGTCTCAGTCATATTTTAATACTCACAATTTTTTGCACGAAGTTAGAGGTTTGGTAAAGGAAAATACGATGAATATTTCGCGGTGTTGCATGAATCTTAGGCAACAATATTATAATGCCATTTCTCTATTGTGGTGTAGGGTATACAAATTCATGTGGGTATGCTGTAACGTGACGTTATTATCACGTACATAACATAACAACAATACCCATTATCTGCTACCATCTGGCCTACATAACATAACAACAGTACATAACAACTACCGTCTGGCCTTCTGCAGTCACACAGAGTTATAATGCATCTACTACGACACAGTGAATTAACAGGCTACGCAGGGGAAAAGTGTATTCCAATGTACTTGTACGAATGGCACTGTTAATATATAAGGCGAATACTTCGCATTCACTTTATATCCCCAGTCACTTAAGTATTTCAGAAATGGATGATGAAGGCGAGCTTACTACTGCAGGGAGTTTGCTACACGGGCTGGAACAAAAGGTTGCTCTAAGTCCGCCAACTTACGCCTCGGTGCCTAGTGTTGGAAATACTTTTTGAGAGCTACCCATTAAGTTGTGGTGGCTGATACATTCCACAGGGCCTTCGGGTCAGCTGTTCCACTGGGCCTTCGGGTCAGCAGTTCCACAGGGCCTTCGGGTCAGCTGTTCCACTGGGCCTTCGGGTCAGCAGTTCCACAGGGCCTTCGGGTCAGCTGTTCCACTGGGCCTTCGGGTCAGCAGTTCCACAGGGCCTTCGGGTCAGCTGTTCCACTGGGCCTTCGGGTCAGCAGTTCCACAGGGCCTTCGGGTCAGCTGTTCCACTGGGCCTTCGGGTCAGCAGTTCCACAGGGCCTTCGGGTCAGCTGTTCCACAGGGCATTCGTGCCAGCTGTTCCACTGGGCCTTCGGGTCAGCAGTTCCACAGGGCCTTCGGGTCAGCTGTTCCACAGGGCATTCGTGCCAGCTGTTCCACAGGGCATTCGTGCCGGCTGTTCCACAGGGCCTTCGGGTCAGCTGTTCCGTATCAGTAGCGCATGGTAGATATTAGATCGTAGCCTAGACTAACTCCCGAACATCAACAGCCGAAGCCGATATTCATCGAACTCCCGAACATCAACAGCCGAAGCCGATATTCATCGTACTTCCGAGCATCAACAGCCGAAGCCGAAATTCATCGTACTCCCGAACATCAACATCCGAGCGCCGAAGCCAACATTCATCGTATTCCCGAACATCAACATCCGAGCGCCGAAGCCAACATTCATCGTACTCCCGAACATCAACATCCGAGCGCCGAAGCCGACATTCATCGTACTATCGAACATCAACAGCCGAGCGCCGAAGCCGACATTCATCGTACTCCCGAACATCAACAGCCGAGCACCGAAGCCGAACGTCATCGTACTCCCGAACATCAACAGCCGAGCGCCGAAGCCGACATTCATCGTACTCCCGATCATCTGTAGCCGAACACCGAATTCATCGTCTTCCCGATCATCTGTAGCCGAACACCGAATTTATCGTCTTCCCGATCATCTGTAGCCGAACACCGAACTTATCGTCTTCCCGATCATCTATGGCCGAACACCGAATTCATCGTCTTCCCGATCATCTGTAGCCGAACACCAAACACAAACAACACCGTTTCCCTCGTAGAAGAAGCCGATAACTCAACACGAGCTCCTCAGCTGCCAAATCCAAGCGAGTCTGCATAATCCAACGCCAACTATTAATCTAAATATATATACCATTGAATTCATTCTTATCGTATTTGAACACAAGTAGATTGTAAATTAGTATTTATTCAATAAATCCCCGATTTAGCCCCCAGGAAAGGGAGAATACTAGTCTTCTCATTTCGTAAGGTTTAGTGGGTCCTTATGGAGACCCCGGACGCGACTGAGCTTACCCCAGCCGACGACAAAACCACGTTACAAATGGCGCCCGAGCAGGGACCCGATTCGAAATCGCACTGCGGAAAACCCGAAAACACCGCCACCGAGGACGGATCGAGTCATAAAAGCGATAAGAAACTAAAGGCGGAATCGTTGGGTTGGATTTATTTGTTGAAGAAAGAGCAACTCGCTGAGCAATGCCGAGTAGTGGCAATACCGACGGAAGGTTTTACTGTCGAGCACTTACGGAAGCAACTGGCGGACTTCGTGCGGAGGAAACGGCAGAGAGCCTCCACAGAAAATATACTCCGGGAACTGGAGCTCGAGCTGAAAGCAGAAGAGAAAACTGTAGTCACGGAAGAACGTCTGATTATCCCAGAATCTGTGCCACGACGAACATGCGATTCCGAAACCATGAAGGTGGTACAGTGCTGGAACCTCAAGTTCACTGGCGAAGGAGACCTGTTAGAGTTTTTGGAAAGACTAGAAGAGTTAGCCGAGTGTTATAGTATATCCCACGACCGGTTGATTTCCACCTTACCCAGCATTCTCGAAGGCAATGCCTTAAAATGGTACAGAATTAAAAAGAACGACATCGTGTCCTGGAGCACATTTCGCGAGGAAGCCGGAAAATTTTTCTTGTCAAAGCGGCATCTAACCCAGCTAGAACATGCATTCTACAACCGCCGCCAATACAATCGCGAAAAGGCAAAGGAATTTATTTTACAAATGCTGACTATGGCGAAACAGCATCCCACCCTCCGAACAATGGACCACCTCGACCGAATTTACGATGGTCTCCGCCCCGAATATAGGCACTACGTGCGGCGATGTGATTTCCATACCCTGGACGAGCTAATGTCACTCACGGACGACTTCGAGCTCTTGAAAAGGGATGAAACACGTACCGAACGTCCGCATACTTCCCACATGGTGTTTCATCGAGCCGGAAGCTATCACCGTTCGACGCACTGTTGGCGGTGTAAACAGAAAGGGCACACGCGATTTGAGTGCAGAGGCCGGTGGAAGATCTTCTGTTCTTATTGTGGCAAGGATGATATATTGACAAGAAACTGTCGTTGTCGCGGCGATACGAACGTTGATCACCACGGGCGATATTACATTTGGGTGGAAATCAACGGCCGAGGCATGTGGGCTTTGGTTGACACCGGGTCATCGCTTACTTTCATCGACAGAACCGTTGGACGTTTCTTGGAGGAACAGGGTGTGGAACCAATCGTGAATACCCGGAAAATACAGATGGCCAACCAGAAAATGGCTAGATGCGGCAAAATGTATCCTGCGAACATTAACTTCAATAATAAAACTACGCCGATTGAAGTGTCTGTGTTGCCGTCTCTAGCTGAACCATTGGTATTGGGAATGGACTTCCTTATGATGAGAGGCATAAGCATCATGTTGGACGGAGAAATGGTTCCTCAAGCTGAGGTAAATGAGAAGAGGCGGTTACATGATCTCCATAGCCTAACGAACCAGCAGCATCGAGGCAACTTCAGCGCGCAGAAAACTCCACTACCACTGAGCTTTCAATCAACCTCTACAGCCGAAAACTTAATGCCGATGAGGGCGATCGTCGACCAAACAGCAAGCAATGAAACAACCACCAACCGACCATCCCTTAGTTCAATTGATTACCACGTCACCAAAGCACCGATAGCGTCCAACCAAAGATCACCTTCGATTGCCAACGGAGAAACTAACAATGAAGAACCTACTACCGCTGCGATAAATGCAAACGAACGTACTATTGTGTCGCAGAGAACCGATTCACTGCGCGTTGGGAATTTACCAAATAACGTAAACCCCCACCAGTCAAAAGAAAGTAATAATGAGTGTAGAGAAGTAAGACAAAATATGAAGAAAAAAAACCGAAAGTCCAGATTTAGAAGAAATTTGAATTCCGATGCTAGTTTTAAGTTTTCCTTTGGTATACGAAGTATCCCTCTCCAAAGCAGGGGGGAGATGTAACGTGACGTTATTATCACGTACATAACATAACAACAATACCCATTATCTGCTACCATCTGGCCTACATAACATAACAACAGTACATAACAACTACCGTCTGGCCTTCTGCAGTCACACAGAGTTATAATGCATCTACTACGACACAGTGAATTAACAGGCTACGCAGGGGAAAAGTGTATTCCAATGTACTTGTACGAATGGCACTGTTAATATATAAGGCGAATACTTCGCATTCACTTTATATCCCCAGTCACTTAAGTATTTCAGAAATGGATGATGAAGGCGAGCTTACTACTGCAGGGAGTTTGCTACACGGGCTGGAACAAAAGGTTGCTCTAAGTCCGCCAACTTACGCCTCGGTGCCTAGTGTTGGAAATACTTTTTGAGAGCTACCCATTAAGTTGTGGTGGCTGATACATTCCACAGGGCCTTCGGGTCAGCTGTTCCACTGGGCCTTCGGGTCAGCAGTTCCACAGGGCCTTCGGGTCAGCTGTTCCACTGGGCCTTCGGGTCAGCAGTTCCACAGGGCCTTCGGGTCAGCTGTTCCACTGGGCCTTCGGGTCAGCAGTTCCACAGGGCCTTCGGGTCAGCTGTTCCACTGGGCCTTCGGGTCAGCAGTTCCACAGGGCCTTCGGGTCAGCTGTTCCACTGGGCCTTCGGGTCAGCAGTTCCACAGGGCCTTCGGGTCAGCTGTTCCACAGGGCATTCGTGCCAGCTGTTCCACAGGGCATTCGTGCCAGCTGTTCCACTGGGCCTTCGGGTCAGCAGTTCCACAGGGCCTTCGGGTCAGCTGTTCCACAGGGCATTCGTGCCAGCTGTTCCACAGGGCATTCGTGCCGGCTGTTCCACAGGGCCTTCGGGTCAGCTGTTCCGTATCAGTAGCGCATGGTAGATATTAGATCGTAGCCTAGACTAACTCCCGAACATCAACAGCCGAAGCCGATATTCATCGAACTCCCGAACATCAACAGCCGAAGCCGATATTCATCGTACTTCCGAGCATCAACAGCCGAAGCCGAAATTCATCGTACTCCCGAACATCAACATCCGAGCGCCGAAGCCAACATTCATCGTATTCCCGAACATCAACATCCGAGCGCCGAAGCCAACATTCATCGTACTCCCGAACATCAACATCCGAGCGCCGAAGCCGACATTCATCGTACTATCGAACATCAACAGCCGAGCGCCGAAGCCGACATTCATCGTACTCCCGAACATCAACAGCCGAGCACCGAAGCCGAACGTCATCGTACTCCCGAACATCAACAGCCGAGCGCCGAAGCCGACATTCATCGTACTCCCGATCATCTGTAGCCGAACACCGAATTCATCGTCTTCCCGATCATCTGTAGCCGAACACCGAATTTATCGTCTTCCCGATCATCTGTAGCCGAACACCGAACTTATCGTCTTCCCGATCATCTATGGCCGAACACCGAATTCATCGTCTTCCCGATCATCTGTAGCCGAACACCAAACACAAACAACACCGTTTCCCTCGTAGAAGAAGCCGATAACTCAACACGAGCTCCTCAGCTGCCAAATCCAAGCGAGTCTGCATAATCCAACGCCAACTATTAATCTAAATATATATACCATTGAATTCATTCTTATCGTATTTGAACACAAGTAGATTGTAAATTAGTATTTATTCAATAAATCCCCGATTTAGCCCCCAGGAAAGGGAGAATACTAGTCTTCTCATTTCGTAAGGTTTAGTGGGTCCTTATGGAGACCCCGGACGCGACTGAGCTTACCCCAGCCGACGACAAAACCACGTTACAATGCTACATAGCAGATTTTATACGTTTTTGACGCACAACAATGCATTTTCTTCATTATTTTCTCCTACTTTTAGCACAAAAATTTTCGAAATAAATTCCTAAGTGGTTTTCGAGATATTGTCCACGAAAACCCCTTGATATATTGTAAAATTTTTTCCATAGACATTTCATTTCACATATTAAACCTGTAATATCTTTTAGGATACTGGATACAATAATTCAGATTATACTTCTCTCAAAAACAAAACAAAAAAATAAATTTCAACCAAAACAAGTGAGCAAGGCTATAGCCGGGACAGGGCCGACTATGTGATACCTTACTGTTAAAATTCAAAATACTAAAATTGGAATATGTAGCACCTTTTGCAATAACTCGGATATTTTAGCATCAATGCCACATATTGTGTTAGTTTAAAGCTCAGAATGTCTTCATTAATACAGGTCAATTTTGTTCACATCCATGTACATCGTCAGTACAACTCAAATGATATTTTCTACTTTCCTTGCCAGGTTTTGTTTTGATATACCTCTAACAGAAGCAAACATATTCGCTTTGAAATAATACGTTGATCTGTTCTCCAAATAAGTTTTTTGGTCATTCCGACCCCTGAATAATGTACCACCATCACCAAAGTCAATGGTTTCCTTCATCTGTGGGACCCCATTAACCCCCGAAATTTCGGGACGATCCGATCAAATTTGCGACCTCTTGTGTGATTACAAAAATTGGAAAAATGGGATGTATTGCCGACTATTGCGATATTTCCGTTATACATACATATGTCCACCTACGCCAACCTACTTTGCATCATTGTAAAGATGGGATTTTCTACTTTCATAGTCAGGCTTTGCTTTTGGAAGGCCCCCAACTAAAGCTGTGATATTCGTCATTATAGTTAAAATAGCAAAAATGAAAAGTTGGGTTCTATTGGCGACTATTGCGGTTGTTTGATCACTTACGTTACATCGTTAGAAAGGAGATATTATCTACTTGCATTGTCAGGTTTTGCTTTTGATATACCCATTATAGAAGCACAGATATTCGCTTTGAAATAAAACGTTGACTTTTTCTCCAAATAAGTTGTTTGCCTGTGCCGACTCCTGATAGAACATTTTTTAATTTTAGTTTTTAAGTTTAATGCATATCTATATAAATAAAAAATTAAATGTCTTTCGTTGGTAATGGCATCAGTTGAGAACGGCAGGACCGATTTCGATAATTCTTTCTGTAAAATGTGCGCCATAACCCGACTTGGGTTTTTATGTAAAGAAAACTTGACCACGCATACTTTTATGCCCCCTTTTTTTCAATTTTCAATTTTTCTCATTTCTACAAAAACTACTGTACCGATTTTCCTGAAATTGCTAGGGAATGTAAAAATTTTGTTGAATTTCAGAAGGGGCGGGATACTTCCCCTATACCCTATTTCTTTAAAAATGCTATATCTATGGTAAAAATAGGCTATATATATTTTTTTTATTTTATCACGCCCACTTTTTAAATACGTTACATACCCAAAACTACTGAACCGATTTTCCTGAAAATTTCAGAGGATGTACAGAGAGGACACGTGGTTAAAATAGGTTATACATTGTGTTGAATTTCGGAGGGGTTTGGTACCTCCACTATGTCTGATTTAATAAAACCGCTATTTTAGCAAAAATGAAACGAGTGATTGAATTAATTCTTCCGAACAACCACCCTCTGAACCACCCCATTCCGAACCACCCTGCTGCGGACTTGCACTCTCCGAACCACCCCGCTCCGAACTTCCACCATCCGTACCACCTCGCACCGAATTTCCACCTTCCGATCCCCCTGCTTCGAACTTCCGCCCTGCTGCGGGCTTCCACCCTCCGATTCACCATGTTTCGTATTTCCACACTCGGAACCAACCCGCATTGAACTTCCACCCTCCGATCCACCCCGCTCGGAATTTCCACCCTCCCATCCACTCCGCTCCGAACTTCTACATATCGAACCACTCTGCAACGAACCACCCTGCTCCGAACATCCACCCTTCGATTCTCCGACGCTAGGTACTCATTTTGGGACCCTAAGACCCGGCCACGCCCAATTTCTTTCTCTGAAACTTCTGTGCCGATTTTCCTTCAAATTTCAGGGAATGTACCGGGATAATCCTGGTGAAAATAGGCTGCATATATATCCCCTGGTGCTTGGTGAAAATAAACTACATATTTTGTGGAATTTCGGCGGAGCGTGCTTTGAAAATTAATTCGATAGACAATGGTGGTTGTGTCTCCGACCCGAAAGACTTATTTGTGGCTTTAACACCCGGCCACGCCCACTTTTTTAAATGTGTTATATCTTCAAAACTCTAAACCAATTTCCATGTAATTTTCAGATGATGTACAGGGATGGTCCTTGGTGAAAAAATGCTATAAATTTTGTTGTTTCGGAGGTGCTGGTTATACCCTGCGTCCTATTTTTTTAAATGCGCTATATATGTATGTAAAATGTACAAACCATAAGACCCGATCACTCCTATTTTCTTAAATATGTTACAAATCAATGGAAATACCAGATGTTATGCATAGCGAAGCTTTGGTCTTATTGGAAAGCAAGTATTTAAATTGGAAGGCAACATATCGATAGCTATAGCTTCATCAGGAATATAAGATGTGCATTATAAGAAGGTGGAAGGACGACACAGTTGGCCCTTAAACTACTGAACATTCATGTGAATGAATGACACATATGCAATATTAAATATAAGTTATCATCTGGAACGAATTTACAATGGAACATAATAATTTAAGAAGCAATTCACCTTTAGATTTCAGACAAACAATTTCAGTTATACTATTCCAGCAGATGAAATAAATACATGCCTCAAGTCATCTGCTTTTTGGCGGTATGTTAAAATTACATATCGACGCAAACAAATCTGAAGATTTTTTATTTGTAATCACTTGCACTAATTAGCGAAGCAATAAAAATACAATCGCTGACTTAAGGAATTTCTGTATAACAAAGAATGACCATATATGGCTTTTTGTGTTATGAATAAAAAATATTAAAAGAAAAGGAATATTATCCTACCATCACCAAAATCAGTAAGCTTCTTCCCCTCTGGGGCATTCATCAACACCCAAAATTTGGTGACGATCGGATCAAAATTGCAACCTGTAGCGTGATTACAAGGTTAAGATGGACAGAGGTGCAGACGGACGGACTGACATACATAGCCAGATCGACTCAGCTCTTCGAGACATTCATTTTGGTATATATATCAAGCTTTTTGTAGAAAATTAACTTATGTTGAAACTGAGGTATTGGGTATTGTAACTCGCCAACATTTGTAAAATACCATGACCTTTGAACATACTTAGGTAAACTGAAGTGTTTTAGCTCGATTCACCGATGGATTTTGAACAATAACAATGTATGCGGAAGCTGTGGTCGTATTAATGTAAAAAATGGGAAAAAGGCGTTGAAGGAAACGAGTTTTTATTTTTTGTTAATTTTCAATTAGTGGTTTTATAAAAGATAAATTTGGTCTTTTCGCCGTTTACCGCCAGACCTACTTTCGCAGATTCTGCTTCCACCTTCCTAAAGGTATCAGTTACTTCCTTTACTGATCTTCCCATGATGTCTATGTCATCAGCATAGGCAAGTAACATGTGGCTATTGGTGTAAATTGTTCCATTTCTTTTGACATTTGCATCTCGTATTACCTTTTCAAGCAAAATGTTGAATAGGTCACACGAAAGGCTGTCTCCTTGTCTGAAACCTCTGGTACAAAATTCTTCGGAGAGGTTCTTTCCAATTTTAACTGAGGACCTAGTATCAGTTAAAGTCATCTTACAAAGCCGGATGAGCTTTGCGGGGATACCAAATTCAGACATAGCGTGGAATACCTTTGATCGGAGGGGACTGTCGAATGCTGCTTTATAATCGACAAAAAGGTGAAATATGTCGATCTGCATCTCTTGGGTCTTCTCTAGGATTTACCGCAGGGTAAATATCTGGTCAATGGTGGACTTGCCAGGTCTAAAACCACATTGGTATGGTCCAATTATTTCGTTGACCATTGGCTTTAGTCGTTCGCACAATATCCCTGACACTATCTTATAGGCAATAGGGAGAAGACTTATGCCCCTATAGTTTGAGCATACAGTCTTATCTCCTTTCTTGTGGACGGGACATAGGATGCTCAGGTTCCAATCGTCGGGTACGCGTTCTTCCCGCCAGATGGTGCTAACTAGCTGATGCATACACCTTATCAGCGCGTCGCCTCCGGTTTTAAACAGCTCGGCTGGTAAGCCATCGGCTCCTGTTGCTTTATTATTCTTCAGCCGGTTGATTGCTGTTTTTACCTCATCTTGGCCGGGCGGTATACATTCTATACCACCTTCTGGGATTGGATCTGTGATATCATCGTCTTCGCTACTATTGGATACCAGCAGATTGGAGAAATGTTCCTTCCATATCCTGAGCACGCTATCTGTATCTGTTACCAGATTACCTTGCTGGTCTCTACAGGAGGATGTGCCTGTACCAAAGCCATCTGTTTGATGTTTCACTCTTTGATAGAATTTTCGGACTTCATTCTGGCTCCTGTACAACTCGATTTTTTCACACTCCCGCTTTTCCATTTCTCTCTTTTTCTTGCGGAAAAGACGTTTCTCTTCTCTCCTTTTCTCCCGATATCTCTCTCGTGCGCTACGCGTTGCTACTGATTGCAAAGTAGCTCTATATGCCGCATTTTTCTCTTCGGTAGCAGCACGACACTCCTGATCATACCATGGATTCCTTGGTGGAGGCCCCTGGTATCCAAGTATGGATTTTGCGGCTGTTTGCATGGAGTGGGCAATGATTTGCCATTGCGCTGATATGTTATCGGGATGAGGAGTGCTTTGATTAAGCAATTGGGCTAGTTGAGTGGAATATGCTGTGGCTATCTGTTGTGTATGCAGCCTATCGATGTCAAACTTCCGCGTTGAGTCTGTTCGTGCTTTATTTGCAACGTTTAGACGGGTACGTACCTTTGCTGCAACAAGGTAGTGGTCCGAATCAATGTTTGCGCCTCGGAACGATCGTACATCCAACACGCTGGATGAATGTCTTCCATCTATTACAACATGATCAATTTGATTACTTGTTCTTTGATCTGGAGACAGCCAGGTGCCCTTATGAATATCGAGATGATTAAATCTGGTACTGCTAACTACCATGTTTTTTGCAGCTGCAAAGTCTATCAGCCTCATACCATTGCCAGATGTTTCACTGTGGAGACTGAATTTCCCGACTGTTGGGCCAAAGATATTCTCCTTTCAAATTTTGGCATTAAAATCGCCTAGAATGATTTTAATGTCATGGGCAGGGCAACGGTCATATGTTTCTTCTAAGCGCTCGTAAAATATATCTTTGGTCTGTTCGTCCTTTTCTTCAGTGGGAGCATGAGCACAAATAAAGCTGATGTAGAAGAATTTAGCTTTTATTCGAATTGCAGCAAGTCTTTCATTCACTGGGGTGAAGCTGGATACCAGATGTTTTAGTCTCCGACTAACTACGAATCCGCAACCAAACTCATGCTTTACGTCATGGCAGCTATAATACAGTGCGTCACCTTTAGGTGTTGTTGTGATGCCTTTCCCAGTCCATCGTATTTCCTGTATTCGTTTTCGTTTCTTTCGTTTTTTTCATAGTAGGATGTTTTTTCTAGGTGAGGGTTACTAACGTTAAGGGCTACTTAACGTTCTTATGGGTGAACGCGCGGCACGTGTTAGCTCACTACCTTTAACGGGTGTTAAAGGCAGTTCCCCAGGTGACACCACGGGGAGGTCAGTGTCCACTTGAGATGAAAGAGGGACCAAGATAAATCCTGGGCTTTGCCATGTTAAAGCCGGTCAAGACCGTTGCTTGGTATCATTCATGCCCTACGTCACGTCATCCCCTACGTGACGACATTTCCTGAGTATTTCTGCCATGAAAAACTTCTCTACAAGTGGTGTCTTAGGGAACGCCGTTCGGACTTGGCGGTAAATTGTTGTATGTATAAATCCCAAAATTATACGCCAGGAGGAGGTCAGTGGATGCCTTCACCTTCACCAAAATTAATATTTCAAAAAAACATTAACGGTAGTGACACCGTGTATATTTTGAAAAAAGGTGGCGATGAAGACATGGAAAGTGGTATAGACAAAGTAATGGCAGATTTTTACAGTGGGTAGGGAAACTAATTGTCTTAATAAAAAGGTAACATTTTAAGTAACTTCCCTTTTGTTGAAAAGGTGCGATATGTATAAAAATTCCATTTGGACAATTAATACGAGGGCGGTTCGGAAACTTCTTAGCCTATCAATGAAAGAGAATAGTTAGTTTTTCAAAAATATTTTTATTTTTCAATATAATCTCCTGAAACTTCAATACACTTAGTCCAACGCTTTTCTAGCAATTCTATCCCTTGATTAAAATAGTTTTCCTCAAGGTCTTCAAAATAGTGGTTTACAACTGTAATTGCATCTTCATTTGAGGTAAAACGCTTGCCAGCAAGGAATTTTTTTAGATTTCGGAAGAAGTAAAAGTCGCTGGGAGCTAAATCAGGAGAATAAGTTGGGTGGTCAAGCAACTCGTACTTTAATTCGTTGATTTTAGCCATTGTTAAAACACTTTTGTCCGCTGGTGCGTTGTCTTGATGAAAAAATATTTTTTTGTGTTGTAAGCCAGGACGTTTTTCTCGAATTTGTACATTTAATTGATCCAAAAGGTTGCAATAGTACTCTGAATTTATTGTTTTACCCTTTTGCAGATAGTCAATCAATAAAATACCTTTGAAGTCCCAAAAAACCGTTGCCATAACCTTACCAGCCGATTGAATTGTTTTTGCCTTCTTTGGGGCACTTCCTCCAGCTACAGTCCATTGTTTGGATTGTTCTTTTGTCTCTGGAGTATAGTGGTGGATCCATGTCTCATCAACAGTTATGAAACGACGCATAAAATCCATTTTATTTCGCTTAAAACGATCCAAACAAGCTTGAGAAATGTTCATTCTTATGCGTTATTGATCGACTGTTAACAAATGCGGCACCCATCTTGCAGAAAGCTTTTTCATCTGTAGTTCTTCATGCAAAATCAAATGGACTCGATCATTTGAGATGCCCATGATATTAGCAATTTCACGCACTTTTATTCGTCGATCATTTAATACCATATCATGCTCTTTGGCTACAATTTCTGTTGTTGTTGCTGTTTTTGGACGTCCACTACGTGGTTCATCTTCAATGCTTGTACGACCACGTTTAAATTCAGCAACCCAATTTTTTACTGTTGCATATGAAGGAGCACTTTCACCTAACACATTCACCATATCATTATGAATTTCTTGTCCCGATAAACCTTTTTATGTAAATATTTAATAACAGAACGCATTTCTAATTTTTCCATTGTAAAAAAATTGCGGATGCGTTTTTTTGAAAACCCCTTTTTCTATATGAAGAGTTGCCAGATCGAAAATTTAACATGTGTTCATAACAGAGATGGAAATTTCCAAAACACTTAACTTTTTTCTGTCTATACCGCGCTTTTTGCGCTAGGCGAAGAAGTTTCCGAACTGCCCTCGTACGCTTGGGCTCCACGTAATTTGCAATAATTAGCAAACTGGGAATTTCTCTGTCATGATGGAGACAATTCATAGCATGGTAGGAAAATGTGGTTCTCTACAGAAAACCCATTTTATATTAGGTAGTAGCCCCATTATCTACCAAACTCATTATTGCAATTTGTATCAGTGGAAATGTCGTCGTTCTTTTTTCATATGTAGACTACTTTGGGGGTATATGCCCTCCAGAAATTAAAATATGGACCAACTATAAAATGTTTATATCTTTCATACAAAAGTAATGGTCCATTTCACCAGCTAAATAATATCAGATCATCATACAAACTTTTAGGCATCTTCTTCTACCTAAACTCGTGATTATTGAGCTATAAGTGCGAACTCTAGCGTGTTTATGATAACACTACAAACAAATAACTGGGTATAACTGGGCTGTAACTCTGTTATCTTATCATGTACACTAACACAATTGAAATCAATAGAAAGGTCAAGCGTTCCTCTTCCAAGTATAGCTTACTTTCCCGAATGTCTCTTCCAGGAAAAAAGATATAAGCTGTATATTAAAAATTTTCACAATTTTCACACAAAAGTTGTGGTCCATTTAACCCACTAAATATTATCTGGTCGCTATCTCAAATTGCAAGCTTCTTCTTTGTCATATACTCTTACCTTATTTAAAATTTCGAGGCGATCTGCCTATTATTGCGACCTACAGAGCAGCTTAAAAATCGGATAAAAATTATGTTTTTGGTCCATTTCACCCGCTAAATATTTCACGATCATCACCAATTCAAATAGCGATCTATTCTGATGTGAAACCGATATCCGTACCAAATTTCGTGACGATCGGTCCATAACTGCGGCCTGGAGTTTGATTACAATTTATAATGGACAGACGGACGGACGGACACACATCTCAAAATCGCTTTATTTCGCCGAGATATGAAGATTGGTATACCACATAGGGGGTCTCCGACGAATATTTCGCGGTGTTACATGAATTTTTACCAAAACAAACTTATAATACCCTTTCCACATAGTGGTGCAGGGTATAAACAATAATTTCAATGAGGCACATTTTGCCCAAATGAAAGTGAGTATACCCTTGTTAGCATAAATGATGAGGGTATAATTGTTACTGGTTTCTATGAAGGTCTCTGACTTTCACGAGATCAAGTTACACTCTAAGTATAATAACCGCTAAGTTCTTCATAAGCAGAAAATATAACATTTCGTATTCCGACGGGTGTAAACATATAGAATCGTAATCTTTTAATATCATAGTCCGCCAATTGCTTCGCCCCATTTTTGTCTTCAAGCGGGCACAAGCGCTTTTATGTCTGATACTGAAGTAAGAAGTTTTGGCCTCTGTGCAACCACATGGAATATACAAAATCCGCATCTGGCACCTTCTGTGTAAAATATACGAACACATCAGAAAAGTTCTCGGATCAAGGTAGTAAGACGTTGCTATACCAATAGTCATTGGCAATTCAAACTCTATGGTTCTTTTACTTATTTAAAGTCCATCTACAAAAATATAAACTTAAATTTTTTAACGTACTCGTGAGTTTTCCAGCGTTTAAATTATGTTTGAACAAACTTACGCCTAATAGCATTACACATATTTTCTTTTCGGTTCTTTTATCCTAAAAAATATATTCAGATCAAGATAGCTGGGATAACAAAATGCCTTTGTTTATGACTATTTAGGGTAGCCTATGTTAATGCATAATAACCAAAAGGAAAACACACAAACTTGTTCACACATATACAGTATGCCACTATAACCCGACGACATTTAAGTATGCCAGATTAAATTCTGATCCAACAAAATGCCTTTTTTGTTAAGGGTCGTTTTTTGTCTGAAAACCTATGATGAGACTTACAAATTCCGCAAAGATGTGAGAATATTAAGTAAATGTGTTAAATAGTTTTTTAAAGTTATTTGGGTTAAACATCTGTAAGTTTTATGTTGTTTTTTTGTTACTAAGTTGGGGTGTAAGAAAATGTTATAATGGGGATGGCATTAGACGGGACACAATGTGTGTGTTTTTAATGTACAGTGGGACACAATGGTGTTTATAGTAAATATAATAAAATTAGTGCGTACGATGTCTACCAGACCTAGATGAGGTTCCAATATGAACTCAATCGGTTCACTCCCTCGGGTACCTCCCACACAAAATCTCGTAAAAAATCGAATCGCTTTGATTTTTGTTTTGACAACTTTTATTTACTGCCCCCACATACAACGGCACAGATTAGGTCAAAAATTTGGCCTTCGTAATATTTTGTCCAAACATAGTTTAAGTTTAAAGTTGAACCATAACTGTCCACTCATTCAGCTGTTTTCATGGGCAAGTCCATACTTCTTGAGAAAACAGTCTGAAAGGTGTAAAAAAACACCTATGTATGGCACCATATGTAGTGGTTGGAAAGCATAATAACTCTAGAACTGATCAACCGATTTGGTCCAAAATTTGGCCTTCATCATATTTTGTCCAAACTTTGTTTCAGTTCCGTGGACAAGTCCATGATTCCTTGCATACTGGTCCAAAAGTTATACAAGGTGGCTTAAAAGTAAACTTCCGATGTTTTTTGACTGTAATTAAAAAAATGAAAAACTTTGATTCTTCTTGTGGATTATTTTTATTTGGTGTTTTAATTTTTAATTTTTTAATTTTTTTGCATCAAGTCGAGAATATGATGTCAGATAAATGGCCGCCGCCACAGTTTATTGTCATTTGAGCCCTCGTTGATCATTGCTCTGTAGCGCTCACCATTCACAGTAACCATTTGGCCCGCGACGTCTTCGAAGAAAAAAGGTCCAATGACTCCTCCAGCGAAAACAGCACACCATACAGTGATTTTCAGCCGGTGTAATGGCTCTTCATGGGTTACACGCGGATTTTCAGTGTCCCAGGAGCGTACATTTTGCTAATTTACGTACCCGCTAAGATGGAAATGCGCCTCATCACTCACGATTACTTGTGCCAAAGTTGTGCCAAAGTCACCGACCGATTATTGGTCAAATAAATAGTCACCAATATTCCGCGTTCTGGAGCAGTGTAGCGTAACATTGTTTATTAACGTGTATTGCGCATGTGTTTACTACACAAATGTCAAAACAGAACTGACATTAGGGCCAATCGCAAAATTTATAGCATTTTCTGATAGGAGGATTACTTTTGCGCTATCTTGTACGATGACCCACTGAAGTGACTAGTGGGCGCTATATCTATCAAAAAGATATTACTCCCAAAATAAGATCCACTTCCATAATGATCCAAGTCGGTCCATTTTTTAACTACCTCCTCCGCAACACTTTTGAACTTTAATCCTACTCCACATTTTTGTCGGCATGTTCGAATATCCAATAAGGGCCATAAAATTCTGAAAATACGCTAAATACTTTCGTACATTTTGTCCGTAGATGAAATTTTAAATTCACATAGGCTGAGGGTATATCTCTGTCGGCAAAGCTGACTGATACTCTTTTACTTAATGCGATATAAGCATAGTCCGTATGTACTAAGCGTTGATTTATTTGCCTTTTTACTTCACCTAGACAGTATTCGGAAGAACAATAAACATCTTCAGACAGTTTTCATTCGAATCATGCTCCGACCTATACTCAATCCCACGGCAGCGGGTTCTTTCGTACCGGATTGACCCGAAACCATAGTGTTTCGGCCAGCGGCTGCCAACCCAGCATTAAACCTATGCTCCTATGTAGGTTTCATGCTGCTACAACAACAACAACCTATACTTGCACACATGATTTTTATTTTCATGGTATTTGTGTTGAATGGAGCTAATTGTTTGAATTTGAGGTAGGCCCACTGTAGATTATATCAGTCAATACATTGTTATGCGTTGTTGCCTTTATGCGTAGTATCATGTATAAATTTTCTGTGGAACTTTTGAACTGTGGCAAATGATGCGTATGTCCTTTGTTTGTTTTCATGTCTTAGCGACGATTTAGCATTTCATCACACACAACGCCCGGCCACCAAAAAGGCACAGCAAGAACAAAAATACAAACTGGAAAAAGGGCAAACATGTAAATTCTCTTTGATGACATTGTTATTTTTGAACTTGTTCAACTCGCCGTTTTTTTCTGTTCATTCATCTCCTTTGAATCAACGTGCCGCCGAGCTCATGCTTTTCCGTACGCATATGCGTGCGTGTATGTGTCGGTAGGGTCTCGTGTCTGATTCTGTGGTATTATGTAATTTTTTTTTGTACTTCCTTTGCGGCTTTTTAGAGGCTTTGGTGGTGTTCTTTTGACAGGTTACACATGTATGTATGTCATTTTGAGATGAATAGACAGACATGTGAACATGTCAAAAAGAATGGAGATTAACCCGCCACTGTTAACGAATTTAATTCCTCCCTTTCAAAATGAATTCGAAATTCTTGGCCAAAATATATGGTATACACAATGAAGTAAAGTTAAGGAAACATGCTGAAATTGAGGGGTTTTACAATCGGATTAAATACGGAAATAACTTGTAGAGGAAGAACGACCACATGAAAGAAGTGCCCTGCCCAGTACTTTAAAATGATTTACAAGTATCTGTCATATTATGCATGTAAAGATTTATTTAAACAAGTGAGATGTTAATACTGATTGGCATTACAGATAAACGAACCAGATCGCAATACTGCGAATGCTTCAAGATTCTGTTTCAATATCGACGAACACGTTTTGCGTTATGTAGGTACTTGAATAAATCAATGCGTGGAATTTTAATTTGAATTTTTAACTTAAAAGCAATATTAAATCAATAATTCCATTAAGAGAAAAACTTAAACATCTGCCAATTCAAAGTGGTGAGTACATACATAGAGCCAAGAGCATTGTGGGAATAATGTATATGAAGAAATCTGAGAGAAATAAAAATGAAATAAAGAAACGTATTAATTCTCTGACAATATTTAGTGTCAAACTTGTCATAAATTTTAATTGAAACAATTAAGCAAAGGCTATAGTCGGACGGGACCGACCATGTGATATCCTACACCACAAACTCTAGGAATTAGCTATGTGCAACCGCCTTGCACGCTGAATGTCCGGTCAACGGTGGCAAAATACCCTTAGTAATGTTGGCGATATTTCCTGGGTATTTCATCCATGAAAAACGTCTCTACAAGTGGCAACTTAGGAGACGCCGTTCGGACTCGATGATAAAAACGAGGTCACATACCAATAACATAATATGAATCCATTGATATAAGCGAAGCCTCCCTTGTCCCTAATGCGATGTTTGTGGAACAATTATATAAATTATACATTTCTAAAAATATTGGAATATTGAAAAATTCACATTGATTAGCCCCTCATGCTATATCTTCAAATTACTTACTTATCTGGCCCATTACAGAACATTTGTTCCATAGGCTGAACTAAGAAAATATCTCCATTTCTCTCGATTTGTTGCTTCGCACTCTGATCACCGCGCCTTTTCATCTCTTCATCCACTTGTTTGCGCCATCTATTCCTTGGCCTGCCAATTCTGCGTGCACCGCTAAGCGGTTCGTATAAATACGCCTTTTTAGCGGGTTCATTTTCGCCCATTCTTATGACATTACCTAGCCAACGCAATCGCTGCATCTCGATACGTTTAAGTATATTGATGTCGTTGTAGAGCAGATACAGCTCATGGTTCATGCGACGTCGATATTCACCATCAACGCAGATTGGTCCGTTGATTTTTCGAAGAATTTTTCTCTCACACACCAAGCACTGTCATGTCTGCTTGCGCAAGTACCCAGGCTTCGGTGCCATACATCAGCACGGGTAGTATCAGTGTTTTGTACAGCGTTATTTTTGTTTTACGAGATGTGAGCTTGTTTTTAAACTGCTTACTTGAACCAAAGTAGCATCGTTTGGCCAATACAATTCTTCGTTTTATTTCACAACTGATGTCGTTTGTTGTGTTTACGGAGGTGCCGAGGTAGACGAAGTGTTTTACTACCTCAACATTAGAGGAACCAACTTCCACAGTTGGTTCGAGCTCAATGGACGCATTGCGCGTCGACACAATCAACTTGGTCTTCTCACCGTTTACCACCTTCGACCTTCATAAAGGTATCAGTTACTTCTTTTACTAATCTTCAGCATAAGCAAGTAACATGTGGCTATTGGTGTAGATTGTGCCACTTATTTTGACGTTTGCCTCTCGTATAACCTTTTCCAACAGGACACTGAAGAGATCACACGAAAGACTGTCTCCTTGTCTGAAACCTTTTGGGTGCAAAACTCTTCGGAGAGGTTCTTTCCTATTTTAACTGAGGACCTCGTGTCAGTTAAACTCATTTTACAAAGCCGGATGAGCTTTGCGGGGATACCAAATTCAGACATTGCTTGGAATACCTTTGATCGGAGGGGACTGTCGAATGCTGCTTTATAATCGACAAAAACATGGTAAGGGTCGATCAGCATCTCTTGGGTCTTTGCCGCAGGGTAAAGATCTGGTCAATGGTGGACTTGCCAGGTTTAAAGCCGCATTGGTATGGTCCCATTATTTCGTTGACCCTGGGCTTTAGTCGCTCGTACAATATCCCTGACACTATCTTGCAGGCGATAGGGAGAAGACTAATGCCCCTATAGTTGGAGCATATAGTCTTATCTCCTTTCTTATGGACGGGACACAGGATGCTCAGGTTCCAATCGTCGGGTACTCGTTCTTCCTGCCAGATGGAGCTCACTAGCTGATGCATACACCTTATCAGCGTGTCGCCTCTGATTTTAAACAGCTCGGCTGGTAGGCCATCTACTCCTGCTGCCTTATTATTCTTCAGCCGTTTTTTGCTGTCTTTACCTCATCTTGGCCGGGTGGTATACATTCAATACCATCTTCTGAAATTGGATACCAACAGTTTGGAAAAATGCTCTTTCCATATCCTTAGCACACTATCTGTATCAGTTACCAAATTACCTTGCTGGTCTCCACAGGAGGATGTGCCAGTTCCAAAGCCATCAGTTTGATGTTTCACTCTTTGGTAGAATTATCGGACTTCATTCTGTCTCCTGTACATCTCGATTTGTTCACACCCCCGCATTTCCATCTCTCTCTTTTTGCTGCGGAAAGGACGTTTCTTCTCCCTCTTTTTCTCCCGATACCTTTCTCGTGCGCTACGCGTTGCTACGGATTGTAAAGTAGCCCTATATGCCGGTTTTTTGCTCTCCTCGGTAGCAGCACGACACTCCTGGTCATACCATGGATTCCTTGGTGGAGCTCTCTGGTATCCTAGCACTGATTTTGCGGCTGTTTGCATGAAGTGGGCAATGTTTTGCCATTGTCCTGATATGTTATCGGGACGAGGAGTGCTTTGATTAAGCAGTTGGGCCAGTTGAGTGGAATATGCTGTGGCTATCTGTTGTGATTTCAGCTTACCGATGTCCAACTTCCGTGATGTGTCTGTTCGCACCTTGTTTGCTACGTTTAATCTGGTACGTACCTTTGCTGCAACAAGGTAGTGGTCCGAGTCTATGTTTGCACCTCGGAACGATCGTACATCCAACACGCTTGATTCATGTCTTTCATCTATCACAACGTGATCAATTTGATTTATTGTTCTTTGATCTGGCGATAGCCAGATGCCCTTATGAATATCGAGATGCTTAAATTTGGTACTGCTAACTACCATGTTTCTTGCAGCTGCAAAGCGGCAGGGCAACGGTCATAAGTTTCTTCTAGGCGCTCGTAAAATATATTTTTGGTCTGTTCTTCCTTGTCTTCAGTGGGAGCATGAGCGCAAATAAAGCTGATGTTGAAGAATTTTGCTTTTAATCGAATTGCAGCGAGTCTTTCTTTCACTGGGGTGAAGCTGGAGACCAAATGTTTATACCTCCGACCAACTACAAATCCGCAACCAAACTCATACTTTGTGTCATGACAGCTACAATACAGTGCGTCACTTTTAGGTGTTGTTGTGACGCCTTTCCCAATCCATCGTATTTCCTGTATGGCGGTAATGTCGGCTTTGTACTTTTCAAGTACATCTGCCAATGCGTAAACTGCACCTTCTCTCTAAAGAGTGCAAATATTCCAGGTGCAGATTAGCAGGTCATGGTGCTTAGAACGTTTGCGGAGTTCGTCAACTTTAGAGGGGTTTGTTTTTCTTTTCTCTCATTTTGTCATGGTAGGCGGTTTTTTCTAGGGGAGGGTTACTAATCCCACGCCCAAATCCAAGTTTTAACGTCCTTATGGGTGAACGCGAGGCACATTTTAGCTCACTACCTTTAACGGGTGTTAAAGGCAGTTCCCCAGGTGACACCACGGGGAGGTCAGGACCGTTCCTTGGTATCTTCCTTCCCCTACGTCACCCATTATATAATATAATTATATAAATTATACCTTTATAAAAAATATTCGAAAATTGAATATTCACATTGATTAGCCCCTCATGCTACATCTTCAAATTATGCCGTATAAAAATAAACAGATTTTTTATCGCGAGTAAACTAACTTCTGATTTTTGAAAAAGTTTGATAATTATTTTTCGGATTTGTAATTTTATTTGGAGCAGGCAGGTGTTTTTGGAGCTTTTGGACCATTATCTCAGGAAGTATGGACTTACCCCGGAAAAATTGTACCGTTGCAATAGGGACCGTAAAAAGAACCTTCTTCAAAAAAATTTATATCGATCCGATACGAGTCCTCAAACTGCACTTCTCCCAAATTTTGTGTGGGAGATACTCGAAGGACGGGACTGATATAGTCCATATTCCAACCTGATACATGACTGCATGAAATACTACTATGCAAAGTTTGTATCAATCAGAAAATCCCCTTGAGAGTTTGCCATTTTCGTCCATAATCTCAGGAAGTATGGACTTGCCATTGCAATTGTACCATCGTAAATGTGGCCGCAAGAACAATCTGCTGAAAAAAAATTCAAAACGATTCGAGAGGACTCTTAAAGTTATACTTTTCCGAATTTTGTGTGGGAGGTACCCGAAGGACGGGACCGATATAGTCCATATTCCAACCTGATACATGACTGGATGAAAACTACGATGCAAAGTTTGTACCAATCAGAAAATCCCCTTGGAAACTGTGGACCAAATCGATTGCTCACTTCACCCGGTATCGTTCACACAATTTTTCGAAAACAATTTTGAACTTTTGTGGGGGAGGTGTGGACCTATATAGACTATATTCGAACATAAACTAAGTTTGGGCAATATATTACGAAGTAAAAAATTTCGTTCGAATTGGTAGATCCGTTCGAGAGTTATCGTGCGCACCAGTCAGCTAGACAGTAAGAGGGACAGATGAACGGACAGGGCTAAATCGACTCCAAATTGTCTGAAACGAATTTCGTCAAAACATACTTAGGGTCTAAAACCATTATTTCGATGAGACACATCTTTAGTCGTATTTTGTATGTATCCCCTTTACCCAAAATCCTGAGGTATAAAATAGGTGGCGAGGCGACCCCTGTTGCAATATTTGTATAAAAAATCCAATTGGACAACTGAACTGAAAATTTCTCTGTCATGATAGAGACAATTTGTAGCATGGGAAGAAATTGTGGTTCTCTACAAAAAAACCCATTATATATTAGGCAGTGGGTCCATTATCTAGCAGACACGTTATTGCAATTTGCATCAGGGGGAAGGTTAGTAGTTATTTTTCCATATGTAGGCTACTTTGCCGTATACACTGGTGTGCGAAATAATAGAGCCACAGAAGTTACAACACATTAAACGTTTCTAAATTCCTTCTGAAAAGTGTTTTATGACGCAAATTGCATTTTAATAATGGAGCATTATCCAATAAATAAAATGCAGTCAACATTAGTCCAATTTGGGGGTTGACCTTGTATTAGGCAGGGCAGAGCCTGTAAAGAGCTGTGCGAAATAATAGAGCCACTTTAGGTAAATAAGACAATTTCGACATCGACAATTTCGAATAAAGATAATATTTTTATGATTTTATAGCAAAAAAATGGGAGGTCCTGTAAGGTATATTACGCTTTGTAGCTCCTCTGCTCCAGTAAACGAGTAAATAATGGAATATTATCAACTCTAACAGATCTTAGGTGTTATTTAAGAACAGCCTAAAACAATTTATGGGTACAGAAATCACGAATCTTAAACATAAAGACAGAGTATGTTTATAACAGTTCTCGAAGAATATCCATCTATGGCTACCTCCTTTATTGCTGAGTATTTCAGGCCTTGTAAAACATCGACGTTAGCTCTACCAGTGGTGATTGAAAATGATATCCGAAGCTGTCCGTTCAAATTAAATACATTTTATACCTCCTGTCAAGGAAAATGTTCAGCCATAGGCCAACCCACTCGGTCATCTACGATCACGTGTAAACATATTCTGCCTGATACAAGGTCTACCCCCAAATTGGACAAATGTTAACTGAATTTTATTTATGGGATAATGTTCCACTATAAAAATGCAATTTGCGCCATAAAACACTTTTCAGAAGTGATTTAGAAACGTTTAATGCGTTGTAACTTCAGTGGCTCTATTATTTCGCACACCAGTGTATGCCCTCCAGGGATTAAAATATGGACCAAAAATAAAATTTGTATATTTTTCATACAAAAGTAATGGTCTATGTCACCCCTTAAATAATATCAGATCATCATGCAAAATTATCGGAATTTTCTTCAACCTAAACTCTTACCTCATGCAAAATTTCGTGACTATTGAGCTATAATTGCGACCAATTGAGCTATAATAGCGTGTTTATGATTACACTACAAACAAAAAACTGTAACTCCGTTATCTGATCACGTACATCAAAATAATTGACGTCAATGGAAAGGTCAAGAGATCGGCTTCCAAATATAACTCACGAGGTAGGAATATGTCTTTGAGGAACAAAGATATAAGCTGTATATTAAAAATTTTCACAATTTTCACACAAAAGTTGTGGTCCATTTAAACCTCTAAATTTTATCTGATCTCAAATCGATCGGACTATTATTGCGACCTACAGAGCCGCTACCAAAATTGGATAAATAATATATTTTTAGTCCATTTCACCCGCTTCTGGTCTGAACCCGACCTCCATGCAAAATTTCGTGACGGTCGGTCCATAATTGCGGCCTAAAGTTTGATTACAATTTATAATGGACAGACAGACGGGCACACATCTCAAAATCGCTTTATCTCGTCGAGATATGAAGATTGGTATACCACATTGGGGGTCTCCTACGAATATTTCGCGGTGTTTCGTGTTTTTTTCCAAAACAAACTTATAATACACTTTCCACATAGTGGTGTAGGGTATAAAAATCGTATTCTTAATTTTCCTTACAAAATGTCAATAATCCTGAAAAAACTTAAAATCCCCATATTGGTTGTACAAAGTACCTCTTACCTCTTACAATGTTTGTTGAAATCTGGCGACGTCGGTGCCACCAAAGTTCCACTTGTTCTCTAAATAATTATGTAAACTTCACATTAATATCCGAAATTTTAGTACGTCCCTTATTTAACAGAAAGTGTTGCATAACGACGAAAACAACATGGCGTATTGCCGTTGACATCATTATCCATGTTTCAGTGTCTTGTTTTAATTTTTGAATAAACACAATAAAGCCAAGAAGAAAACACGAAAAAGTTGCAGCACAATTACACGCATTGCCAGCAGTGCTCACATGAAACTTCAAACAAATGTGCACTCATTCACTTACTCACACTTACCAACACACACATACGAGAAATATGCGTACGTATGTGTACCAAGAAAGGATACAAAGTAAGTTTCTGTCGGATAAAATGTTTGGCAATGTCGAAAAATTGTACAAGTAATGCTTAAAACAGAAAACCACCTCATATACATACCGGTGGATAGCAGTTACATACTTATGTACACCGTTTTAAGCATTCATTTAAATTTACATGTTATAAAGTGGGTCACGCAAATTATAGATCTGGCGTTTATCCATCTAGGTGAGGATTGAAAATTCAACTCAGCATTTTTAAAATAATTTATTAGAGGAGATTTTTAAAGTAGGAACCATTATATACGATCATAATGTCTATATGTTATCTTGGTTACTTTGTCATGTCAAGTGGATACTGTCCTAGGAAGTTACTTCCGACATTTTTGTCTTTGACGTCATGCCTGTAAAATTATATTTTGTTGGACAATTTTGAATAAACTTTAATCCTAAAATGTGTTTTTCCTTTTTAGAGGTTCCTGGCGATTAGAATAGATTTATAGATTTGGTGTATTCTGAGACCTATAGTAAAATTTTATGACGAACAATTTTGTAGACTTTTGATTTGATATGGTCACATCTTAAAGGATATTTTGAACGATTTTCGAAAATAAGAGAGAAAATACACTTTTAATGAATAGCATGAGGGTTAACATTTTCAACACAAATATTTCCCATACTCTTGTCTTTAAAGTTGTCAAAGACACTATACGTCTAAAATGCACGGATTCCAAGATGTCTTAAATCGAATATTTCGGAAAAACAAGAAATGGGCGGAACTTCTCCCGCCTACTTTGGCTACTTTCCCATGTCAAGGTGAAAAAAGACGATACAGGTGTATCATATTTTTCGTCCTACTTTCATAAGTTTTCCCCATCATTTTTTTTTTTTTTGTCGCACAGTGTTATTAACTTAAATGGAATAAATAGGACATTTTCTGGGCGCTGGGATTCGTAATTACCAATTACAGCAAATTTGGGTTGAACATGTATATTAGAACTTTAAAATACCCGAAATAGGACGGTGTGGTTATACATATATGGGCTATATCATATGTCCACAATTTTAAATGGAGACGTTTTTAGACCACTGGAAAACCCAAATATCAAGCAAAGGCAATTCGTTCGGAAAACTTCACAGTACTTGACATCTAGAGGTGCAATTTTTTTTGGTGCAGACTTCAAATTACATCCAATTTGGACCGAAAATATTGATACAAACACAATTAGCACAATTAGGAGAATTTTTTTAACTGAGAAGCCAAATTGCAGCCACTGAAAAAGTATATAATAACTTCAAAATACCCAAAATGGGACTATACCAAAGCATTGACCTATGTCAAAATATTTTTGTGGAGAAGTTACGTGACTGCATAGAGCCTCAAATGTCAATGTACAGGCAGTTCAGACAAAATATTTAGCTAAATTCTCAAAATGCCGAAAATCGGGAGGTATATGGGTTTATGAGCCATATAGAGACAATTTTTACTGAAGATTTTCCCAGCAAAATTTGACGGAAGGGGTTCTTTGCGATGACGTGATTTCATGTCATCTTTTGCATTGGTTCGAAGGAAGTCGTGAAAGATCCGATCTTTCCATTAGGATTTAAACCAATGCAAAGGAAGTCGTGAAAGATCCGATCTTTTCATCAGCATTTGTACCCATTCCATCGATCCAATAGAGATGATGTTTGTGTTTTTATTTACACACCTGTTTATTTTCATTTTTGTATGTTCCAGTACTGCAAAAATCTACTAATTTTTACTATTTTTTTCGATAACATAAAGGAAAAATTGTTATAGTAGTAAAAATAAGTATATTCTTGCAGTTTCTGGAACAGACCAAAGTTGTTAGAACTGTCGTCGTGATGTTGTCTTACATTTCCTGCATATCAAACAACTAAAACTTCTAAACAATTGGTATTATATGAAGTCCCAACCATCGAGCTAAAAATAGAATCGGACTGCACACATTGCTATTTTAAAAGTTCCCTTGTCTGTTCTAAATCTGACATAGAATGAAATCAATCAAATCTCGCTTCTTGGAATTTGAAAAGAAAGTCCGAAACGAAAAGGAACAAGAATCTGAAAATAAAGAAGAAACTACTTTTGGAAAGAAACAATTAAAAATAAATTAATTAAGCATAAATGGTATTTTCCATAAAAAGTCTCTCCTCCCCGTTCGTTACATTTTGTTCTTGGAGATCCCTAAAGCAAGCCGGGTTATAGATCCCTACATATTTCCGTCACTAAACAAAAGAGTATAAATTACCAAAATGTTGTTATAAAATAACAAAATTATAAAATAAAAGTAATTTACGAAATAAAAATACTTAAAGGAGTGCATTTGGAGTCCATGTTGAAATCTGAACTGGTGATGTGAAGATAATTGAAAAAACCTTTTGTAAGATGAAAGAATATCAGTTGCGGAGAACGGAGGAAGTAATCTTTTGCGTTGCAGCGGTGGTGATAACATTGCAATTTTGGATGTAAACTTTTGAAAAACTAAACTGATAAATTAATTGTAGCTATTTCATGAATTCGTTTGAATTAATAAAGAGTTTTGTTTTTCATGAAAACCATATTTCAATACAGCATTTCCATTTTCCAAACAAGACATGAAAATTTCATGCCAAGGGGTTGGTGAAAATGACATGCCAAAGCATTGGTTAAAATGACATGTCAAAGCATGGGTGAAAATGACATGCCAAAGCATTGGTGGAAATGACATGTCAACGCATTGGTTAAAATGCTAAAAAGATGACATGCTAGATCACTTGCACCCATGATTGAATGTCATCTTTGGCATCGAACATTTTGCTGGGTATTGTGGGGCTATACCAAAATATGGACCTGTGAAGACAAGTTTTTATGGTGGGTCTATGAAATAAAAACACTCGGGTGCAAAAATGTAGCGATCTAGCTCAACTATTGCGGACGCTAGAGTGAATACAGACAGACATGAGTATATCGTATGAGAATTCTGATCAAGAATATAAGAAGATTGATATTTAAAATAAGCTATATAATGGTCCACGTATTGATATGGCCTCCATAGATCGGTACCTCCCGATTTTCGGTGTTTTGAAGGTTTTTGCTTCATTATCACACGGAAATGGCTGAAATTTGCTATGTAGTCTTCGTTGCGGATATACAATTTCCCCCCAGAATTTTATCGTTATAGGTCGACGCTTTCATATAGACCACATAGAACGGTACCTCCAGGTTTTCGGAATTTTTAAGGTTGTGGCCTCAATAAACCATCGAAATGGCTGAAATTTGGTACGTAGTCTTTGTTTTGGGCAGAAAACTTTCCACCTGAAATTTGGCGGTATAGTTTTAAACTTTCAAATAGCCCCCATAAAACGGCACCTTCCTATTTTCAGTGTTTTGAAGGCTGTGGCCTCAATAACCCATTGAAATGACTAAAATTGGGAACGTAGTCTTCGATTGGGGTACCTCCCGATTTTCAGTACTTTGAAGATTGTGGTCTCAATATTCCACCGAAATGGGTGAAATTTGGTAATTAGTCTGCGTTGGGTGTAAAAACGTTTCCGGCGGAAATTCGTGAGTATAGTTCCACGTTTTCATATAGCCCCCATAGAACGGTAACTCCGGATTTTCGGCATTTTGAAAGTTGTGGCCTTAATACCAAACGAAAACAAGTAAGCAAACGCTATTGTCGGACGAGGCCGACCATGTGATACCCTACACTACTACCCCTGCAATTAGCTACTAGCAAATCAAAATTCCTTTATTTAACAAATAAACTTATTGTTAGAAATAACTTTGTGGATTCTACCGTGTTCTAAGACTCCACTGGTAAAGAAGTTGTTCATGGTTAAAATACTCAGGAAATGTCGCCAACATTACTGAGGGGTATTTTGCCACCATTGAAAATTTTATAAAAATTTTATAAAATTTATATGTCAGTGCCTTCGCCTTGACCAAAATTAATATTAACAAGTAAAAAAGCATTAAGTTCGGCCGGGCCGAACTTTTCATACCCTCCACAATAAAATATTCTGAACTAAAATGGAATAATTGGTTTTCATTCCTGTCCCCAACTTTAAATGGGTACGTTAAAATGTCAGATAATGTACATAAAATGTTTCATTCGGTAGGCCCTTTTTTATGGTGCCTATATCTAACTATGTATGTTGACAATTTTTGGTGGGCTAGAAATTGGGAGGTACCGTTATGAAGGGGTTATAATAAAACATGGACCTATGTTGACAGATTTTGATGGGAGCCTTTAATGTCAAATAACTCCTAATTCGGTTAAAAATTGTAGCTAGAATCCTCAAAATACCCAAAATCGGTACATAACGTGGGAACTTCAAATGTCATTAACAGCTAGTTCGGAGGTATGTGGGCTATACGAAAATATTAACTTAAATGAACAATTTTCGTTGCAGAATTTTTGTTGGCTTTTAAATTTCAAATTACAGAAAGTTCGTCCAAAAAATAAAGCTAAGGTACGGAAAATCGGGAGGTTTGTTTTGGGGCTATACCAAAACATGGACCTACGTTCGGTTAAACATTTTAAGTAAAATCCTCAAAGTACCGAAAATCGGGAAGTATCGTTATATTGGGGCTATGTTGAAAATTGTTGATGCAGATGTGTGGTGACCACTACAACCATTTGAAGGTTACAGTTAGTTCGGTTAAAAATTTTAGCTAAACTTGCTAATTACTGAAAATTGGGAGGTACCGTTATATGGGAGCTATATCCGAACATGGACCTATGTTGACAATTTTTTATGGAGAGGTGTTGTGACCACTAAGAACTTCAAATGTCAAATTACTGCTAGTTCGGTTTAATATTGTAGTTAAAATCATCAAATTACTGAAAATCGGGAGGTACTTTTATATGGGAGCTTTATCAATACATCGACCTTTCTTGACAATTTTTGGTGGAGAGGTGTGGTGACCACTGCGAATTTCAAATGTCAAATGTTCAAATTACAGATAATTCGGTTAAAACTTGTAGGTAAAATTCTCAAAATACCGAAAATCCGTTATATGGGGATACCGAAATCCGTTATACCGAGGTACCGTTATATGGGGCTATACCAAAACATGGACCTACGTTCATAATTATTTCGAATATAAGTTTTTTGGTCACTAAGAAAACTAAATATCAAATTATAGCTAATTCGGTCTAGAAATGTGAATTTAAAAATACCTGAAATCAGGCGGTAACGTCATATGGGCGATATTCCAAAACATGGACCTATGTCCACTAGTTATATAAGTTTATTGACACTTAAGAACCCTAAATGTCAAATTATAGCTAAATCGGTTTGAAAATGTAGCTAAAAACGTCAAAATACCGTAAATCGGGGGTACCGTTATATGGGGGCTATATCAAAATGAGGACCTATGTGCACAACTTTTGTTATATAAGTTTATTGGCACTTAAGAACCCTAAATGTCAAATTATAGCTAAATCTGTCTGAAAATATAGCTAAAAACGTCAAAATACCGTAAATCGGGGGGTACCGTTATATGGGGGCTATACCAAAACGAGGACCTATGTGCACAACTTTTGTTATATAAGTTTATTGGCACTTAAGAACCTCAAATGTCAAATTATAGCTAAATCGGTCTGAAAATATATCTAAAAACGTCAAAATACCGTAAATCGGGGGGTACCGTTATATGGGGGCTATACCAAAACGAGGGCCTATTACCACAGCTTTTGTTATATAAGTTTATTGGCACTTAAGAACCCTAAATGTCAAATTATAGCTAAATCGGTCTGAAAATGTAGCTAAAAACGTCAAAATACCGTAAATCGGGGGGTACCGTTATATGGGGGCTATACCAAAACGAGGACCTATGTCCACAACTTTTGTTATATAAGTTTTTTGACACTTAAGAACCCTAAATGTCAAATTATAGCTAAATCGGTCTGAAAATGTAGCTAAAAACGTCAAAATACCATAAATCGGGGGGTTCCGTTATATGGGGGCTATACCAAAACGTGGACCGATATAGCCCATCATCGAACTTGACCTGCCTGCAAACAAAAGACGCATTTTCATAAAATTTCAGCGTCCTATCTCCATTTTTGTGGATGCTAGAGTGATTACCACAGACGGACGGACGGACGGACGTGCACAGATCGACTCAGAATTTTACCCTGATCAAGAATATATATACTTTATAGGGTCGCAAATGAGTATTTCAATGCGTTACAAACGGAAAAACAAACTTAATATACCCCCCATACTATGGTGGAGGGTATAAAAAAAACTTTAACGACAGCTACACCGAGTACATTTTGCAAAGAGTGGCTAAGCGAACCAATGCTGCAATCTATATATATAAAAGAGCTTAGTGAGTGAGTGAGTGAGTGAGTGACTGAGTGACTGACATATCATCGCCCAGACGAAACCTCTGAAGCTAGAAAGCTGAAATTTTGACTGTGAGTTGCTGTCAGTGTGTAGGGGTGAGATAAGGCTGGGTTTTTGGAAATTCGACCTAGAAGGGTACGAAAAGTACTAAAAGGTACTAAATATGGTACCCTTTGTATTAGGCAAACGGGAAGAGCTAGAATTCTAAAATTTGGAATGAGGGTAACTGATGGACAGTTAGAAAGATGTGCCAAAGGGTTTTTGGAAATTCGACCTATAAGTGTACGAAAAGTTACTAAATTTGGTACCAATTGTATATTTTGAGCGGATATAGCTACAATGTTCATATTTGGTATGGAAATCAAGGTTGGGAAGTGGTGTTGATATAAGGAAATGATTTTATAAGTTCGTACTTATGTGTACGAGTAGTACTAAATGGTACTAAATTTGTTACAATTTGGATTTGGGTGAACGGATAGAGCTGAAAACCTGAAATTTGGAATTTAGATTACCGTTGAAGCGTACGATTGAGATATGGGTGTAGTTTTGGAAATTCATACTTATGTGTACGAAAAGTACTAAATGGTACCAAATTTAGTACAATTTGGATTTAGATAGACATGGAAACCTGAAATTTTGAATTAAGATTACTGATGGAGTGAAGGATTGAGGTAGTTTTGGAAATTCTTACTTATGGGTACGAAATGTAGTAAACGGTACTAAATTTGGTACAAATTGGATTTGGGTGAACGGATAGAGCTGGAATCCTGAAATTTGGAATTTAATTACGTTTGGAGTGTAGGATTGAGTTAGTCTTGGAAATTCTACTTATGGGTACGGAAAGTACTAAATGGTACTAAATTTGGTACAATTTAAATTTAGTTGAACGGATAGAGTTGGAATCCTGAAATTTCGAATTAAGGTTACTGATGGAGTGTAGGATTGAGGTAGTTTTTGAAATTCATACTTATGGGAACGGAAAGTACTAAATGTACTATATTTGGTACAATTTAAACTTAGTTGAACGGATAGAGTTGGAATCCTGAAATTTGAAATTATGATTACTGATGGAGTGTAGAATTGAGGAAGTTTTGGAAATTCATACTTATGGGAACGGAAAGTACTAAATGTACTAAATTTGGTACAATTTATATTTGGGTGAACGGATACAGCTGGATATGGGTGAACGGATAGAGCTGGAATCCTGAAATTTGGAATTTAATTACGTTTGGAGTGTAGGATTGAGTTAGTCTTGGAAATTCATACTTATGGGTACGGAAAGTACTAAATGGTACAATTTGGTACAATTTAAATTTAGTTGAACGGATAGAGTTGGAATCCTGAAATTTCGAGTTAAGGTTACTGTTGGAGTGTAGGATTGAGGAAGTTTTGGAAATTCGTACTTATGGGTACGATAAGTACTAAATTTGGTACAATTTGGATTTTAGGGAACGAATAGAGCTGGAATCCTGAAATTTGGAATTAAGATTACTGTAGGCCTGTAGGATTGACTTAGTCTTGGAAATTCCTCATTATGGGTACGGAAAGTACTAAATGGTACTAAATTTGGTACAATTTATATTTGGGTGAACGAATACAGCTGGAATCCTGAAATTTTGAGTTAAGGTTACTGTTGGAGTGAGGATTGAAGAAGTTTTGGAAATTCGTACTTATGGGTACGATAAGTACTAAATTTGGTGCAATTTGGATTTTAGGGAACGAAAAGAGCTGAAATCGTGAAATTTGGAATTAAGATTACTGTTGGACTGTAGGATTGAGTTAGTTTAGGAAATTCGTACATATGGCTATGGAAAGTACTAAATTTGGTACAATGGTACTAAATTTGGTGCAATTTAAATTTAGGTGAACGGACAGAGCTGGAATCCTGAAATTTTTAATTAAGATTTCTATTGGGGTGTAGGATTGAGCAAGTTTTGGAAATTCGTACTTAGGGGGTACGAAAATTAATAAATGGTACTCAATTTGGATTTGGGTGCACGGATAGAGCTGTAATCCTGAAATCTGGAATTAATTTATTTATTTATTTATTTATTTATTTATTTATTTATTTATTTATTTATTTAGTTATTTATTTATTTATTTATTTATTTATTTATTTATTTATTTATTTATTTATTTATTTATTTATTTATTTATTTATTTATTTATTTATTTATTTATTTATTTATTTATTTATTTATTTATTTATTTATTTATTTATTTATTTATTTATTTATTTATTTATTTATTTATTTATTTATTTATTTATTTATTTATTTATTTATTTATTTATTTATTTATTTATTTATTTATTTATTTATTTATTTATTTATTTATTTATTTATTTATTTATTTATTTATTTATTTATTTATTTATTTATTAACAACGTAGTAAATACATAGTTAGTAAAGCAAGATTTAGCATTGGCTACTGTGGCCATCAGCTAGAATCTGGAATTAAGGTTACTGATGGAGTGAAGGATTGAAATAGTTTTGGAAATTCATACTTATGGATACGAAAGTACTAAATTTACTCAATTTGGTACAATTTGGATTTGGGTGAACAGATAGAGCTGGGATCCTGAAATTTATAATTAAGTTTACTTATGGGGTGTAAGATTGAGGTAGTTTTGGAAATTCGTACTTATGGGTATGGAAAGTACTAAATGGTACTATATTTGGTACAATTTATATTTGGGTGAACGGATAGAGCAGGAATCCTGAAATTTCGAGTTAAGGTTATTGTTGGAGTGTATGGTTAAGGAAGTTTAAGAAATTCGTACTTATGGCTACGAAAAGTGCTAAATGGTACTAAATTTGGTTCAATTTGGATTTGGGTAAACGGAGAGAGCTGGAATCCTGAAATTTAGATTACTGTTGGAGTGTAGGGCTGAGATACTTTTGGAAGTTCGTACTTATGGTTACGAAAAGTACTAAATGGTACTAAATTTGGTACAATTTAGTTTCGGGTGGACGGATAGGGTGGAATCCTGAAATTTGGAATTACTGTTGGAGATAGTTATAGAAATTCGTACTTTCATACGAAAAATATTAATGGTATTATGAATAGAGATGTAATTCGGTAATTTGGTATTATACACCCTCTTGATGTGTAGGGTCGAGATATGGATGTGGTTGTGGATATACGTACAATAAGTGTACGAAAATTTCAAAATGGCAAAGAATTTGTTATTGTGTAAATTAGTAGAGCTGAAATTGTGAAATTCGGTATTATGTATACGTACTTATGTATACGAAAAATACTAAATTGCGATTGGGATTTAGTTTTGGATAAAAGGAAGTAGTTTTTTAACTTATACATATTATACGTACTGAATTTGGTACCAGTTTGGCGTTGCTTGAAGGGATAAAGGTGAAATTTCGAATTGTTGTATGAGGGATGGTATTGGCGTTTAGATAAGGATTTTTTGAAATGCATACAAATTCTGAAATTAGGCTGAGGGCTGGCTGACTTATTGAGAAATACGAAATGTACTAAATGTGTAAAAATTGTACTGAATAATGTACTATTGTTTCTATATTAACACGAATTCGGTTTCAAAATAATGTAATAATTGTTCCACAAAAATCCCAGACGGGACAAGGGAGACTTCTCTCATATCATTGAGTGCACCCCGTTTCATATTAGCTCAATGATATGGGACCTACTGTTTATCGCCGAGTCCGAACGGCGTGCCTTACGACACCACATGTAGAGAAGTTTTATATGGCTGAAATAATCAGGAAATGTCGCCAACATTACTGAGGGGTATTTTTGCCACCGTTGAAACTTTGATGTTGCCTGACCGGGGAATCGATCGGTTTTCTACATTTTGATATCACAAATTCCAAAAATCGGTTGGAAAATGTAGATAAAATTTTCAAAATACTCATACCGTTCTAATAAATCATGGACTGAAATTTAAAATATAGGCCGCTGTTAAAGTGTAGAGGTCTTTTTTTTTTTTTGAGATTCGAACAAAACGTGTACTAACAGTACTTCAAAGAAATAAAATATCAATTCAAATAGGTATTAGTACATAAAAATTTTCAGTGTTCACCATATTAAGTATTGTTTATTTGAATATTATTCCTTTTCCGCATACGGAGTAGCGGGCATTTTGCTAATCTATATATATAAAAGAGCTTAGTGATAAGTGAGTGAGTGAGTGACATGTATATCATCGCACAGACGAAACCGCTGAAGCTAGAAAGCTGAAATTTTGACTGTGGGTTGCTGTCGGTGTGTAGGTGTGAGATAAGGCTGGGTTTTTGGAAATTCGCCCTAGAAGGGTACGAAAAGTACTAAAAGGTACTAAATATGGTACCCTTTGTATTAGGCAAACGGGAAGAGCTAGAATTCTAAAATTTGGAATGAGGGTAACTGATGGACAGTTAGAAAGATGTGCCAAAGGGTTTTTGGAAATTCGACCTATAAGTGTACGAAAAGTTACTAAATTTGGTACCAATTGTATATTTTGAGCGGATATAGCTACAATGTTCATATTTGGTATGGAAATCAAGGTTGGGAAGTGGTGTTGATATAAGGAAATGATTTTATAAGTTCGTACTTATGTGTACGAGTAGTACTAAATGGTACTAAATTTAGTACAATTTGGATTTAGGTGGAAGGATAGTGCTGGAAACCTGAAATTTGGAATTAAGATTACTGACGGAGTATTGGATTGAGATGGGGGGTACTTTTGGAAATTCGTACTTATGTATGTATACGAAAAGTACTAAATGGTAGCAAATTTAGCACAACTTGGATTTGGTTGAACGGATAGAGCTAGAAACCTGAAATTTGCAATTTGGAATTAAGGTTACTGTGTAGTGTAGGATTGAGGAAGTTTTGAAAATTCGTACTTAAGGGTACGAAAAGTACTAAATGGTACTAAATTTGGTGCAATTTAGATTTGGATAAACGCATAGAGCTGGAATCCTGAATTTTGGAATTAAGATTGCTGTTGGAGTGTAGGATTGAGGTAGTTTTGGAAATTCGTACTTATGGGTACGAAAAGTACTAAATGGGACTACATTTGCAATTTTGATTTGGATAAAGGGATAGAGCTAGAATCCTGAAATTTGGAATTAAGATTACTGTTGGAGTGTAGGATTGAGGTAGTTCTGGAAATTCGTACTTATGGGTACGGAAAGTACTAAATGGTACTAAATTTGGTACAATTAGGAAGTGATTGAACGGGTTGGCCTGGAAGTCAGAAATGTGGAATTATGGTTACTGTTGGAGTGTAGGATTGAGGAAGTTTTGAAAAATCGTACTTATGGGTACGGTCAGTTTTAAGTGGTACTAAATTTTGTACAATTACGATTCGGGTGAACGGATGGACTGTAGGATTGAGGAAGTTTTGGAAATTCGTACTTTTGGATACGAAAAGTACTAAATGGTACTAAATTTGGTGCAATTTAGATTTGGATAAACGGATAGAGCTGGAATCCTGAAATTTGGAATTAAGATTACTGTTGGACTGTAGGATTGAGGAAGTGTGGGAAAATTATACTTATGGATATGAAAAGTACTAAATGGTATTAAATGTGGTACAAATTGGATTTGGGTGAACGGATAGCCTTGGAATCCTGAAATTTGGAATTAAGATTACTGTTGGAGTGTACAATTTAGACTTGGTTGAACGGTTAGAGCTGGAATCCTGAAATTTGGAATTAAAATTACTGTTAAAGTGAAGAATTGAGGCAGTTTTGAAAAATCGTACTTATGGGTACGAAGAGTACTAAATGGAACTAAGTTTGGTACAATTTGAAAATTTGATACTGCTGGAATCCTGAGATTTGGAATTTGTTGTTATTGTGTATATTCGTCAGTGTAGGGTTGTGAGATGTGGTTGTCAAAATACGTACCATGGCACTCAATTTTTTGTTGGGTGTAGGGACAGAGCTGGAATCTGTATTTTTAGAGTTAGGGTGAGTATTGGTTTTTGAAATACATTCTATAAAAAGTACTAATTGGGAGAGAATTTGATATAATTTGTTATTGTGTAAAGGGGTTAGCAGGAATTTTTGAAATTATAGGAGGAGGCTTCGCAAATTCGTTGTTATGAATTTATATGTAAATTACTATAATTGGGTTTTGGGGGAACTGATAGAGCTGGAAAATAGAATCTCGGTTGGTATAAATGGTTGATATAAGAAGGTAATTTTTTGAAGTTATACCCAGGTGTATGAAAAGTACTAAATTTGGTACGATTTTGTTATTGCATGAACGATAATATAAGGAGTTTTTTTAATGCGTACAAATTCTGAAATTTGGTATGAGGGTCGGTGATGGCTGATGATATTGGAAATACCTACTATTAGTTAACGAAAAAGTACTAAATGGTATTGAAATTTGGAATTAAGATTACTGTTGGAGTGGACGATTTAAGTAGCCTTATATTTACGAAAAGTACTAAATTGTACTTAATGTGATAAAATTTGGATTTGGTGAACGCATCGAGCTTAAATCCTGAAATATAGAATTAAGATTACTGCCAGAGTGGAGTCATTAAAATTCGTACTTTCGTACGAAAAGTATTAAATGGTACTAAATTTGGTATGCGGAATTCGGAAATTTGGTATATCCACAATGGCATCCATAACAGCGAATATAGTTATGGATGTCATTGTGGATATACGTACCATAAGAGGTATGCAGAGCTGAAATTGTGAAATTCGGTATTAGGATAACAGTTGGGGTATGTTGTGGAGATAAGGAGGATGTTTCGGAAATTCATACAGATTTGGTTTTGGAAGAATATATAAGGCTGTAAATGTGTATCGCTGTTGCGATATAGTTTTTGATATAGGGAGGTAATTTTTGAAACTATTACCTATTTTAAGTACTAAATTTTGTACCGTTTTGGCGTTGCATAAAGGGATATAGTTGGAATTTAGAATTTTTGTATTAGGTTCTGTGTTAGTGTTTAGATATTGAGCTGATGTTGGAAATGCATTTTGATATCACAAATTCCGAAATTACATCTACTTCGGTTGGAAAACGTGGATACAATTTATAAACTACCCATACCGTTGCGAAACGTGAACTGAAATTTAAAATGTTGACGTGTAGGATGCGATAAGGTATTTATTTTTGGAAATTCGAGCTAAAGGTGTACGAACGGTATTTAAGTGAAATTAAACATCAACTAAAGTAGGTATTGGTACATCAAAATTTTTAGTGTTCACCATTTTCATATTAAATATTGTTTATTTGTATATCCTTCCCTTTCCGCATACGAAGTAGCGGGCATTTTGCTAGTATTTGTATAAAAATCCAATTGGACAATTAACACGCTGAGGCTCCACGTAATTTGGAATAATGCCAGAACTGGGAATTTCTCTGTCATGATAGAGACAATTTGTAGCATGGGAGTAAACTGTGGTTCCCTACAAAAATCCACTATATATTAGGGAGTAGGTCCGTTATCCAGCAGACACATTATCGCAATTTGCATCAGGGAAAGCGTCAGTAGCTCTTTTTTCATATGCCGGTATACGAGGGGCACTAAAAAATCTTCTGGGCTAGGCAACACGCAGTGTCGCCAAGCGTCACCTGAAATTTGTTTGTAAAGTTTGACGGTTTGAAACCTACGCTTACTCAGGACAGTTTGACATACGACTATGTGTTGTGTTGCTTACAGTGACTTGAAGAAGTTTGCAAAAAGTGGAATTTACTTGTGAACATTTTCACAAATTTCGAAATGGATAACCAGGGCAAGAGTGCATCGATCTAATTAAATTTGTGTATGTCGATAAAGGGTCATCCTATATCACTATGAAACACTGGCTTAATGAATTCAATCGTGGCCGACACTTGCAAAAAACGAAGGTCGTGAGGGTCGCCCAAACTCGGCCGCTGTGCCAGAAAATAATTAAGCAGTGAGTGAACGGATAAAGCAAGATCTCCATGTTATACACCGTGAGATAGAGGCACATTTGGGCATTTCTTCCGAAACAAAACAGGAATCGACCATTTGGGTCTTCGAAAGCGATCCCAACCCAACGAACGTTGTTCATGCAAGAAGACCTTCGAAGCAGATGGTCCGCTATATCTTCGGCAAAACTGACAGTTTGGCGACTATACGGCTTGAGCTATGTAGGACGGTTAATTCTGAGTTTTACACTACAATTTGCTTGCCTGAAGTCTCCTGAGAAATTCGAAAGACGAGCAAGAGAAGTCGAATCGTTCTGCATCATGACAATGTGAGCTCTCACACATCGATTCCAACCAGTGCACACTGGTCGAAATCACTGATCTAGCGGCGCGAAAGTCCAAAAATAAAACTATAAAATTGCGAAATATTTGTCATTGTATCGATTACAGACACTTTGCTGACAATTTTTTTTTTCATTATTGTTGTTGTATATATTCACTCAATTATTTACTATCAAATACAAGAAATTTTGCTGCATCAGATTTTAAAAAATTTTTGCTAAAAAATTGTTTTCATATTTGTTTAAATGTTGAATAAATTCTTAACAAAACTGAACATAATTTATTTTTAATTATAAAAAATAGTTTTGTGTCAGGAGGTACATAGTTATATAGCACTAAAAAAAATAAAATTTTCTAGGGTTTTTATTGGTTTTACGCGCTTTTTCCCTAGAGTGCATCTTGTAAACTTGGCCGAACTTGGGTTCGATTATTTTTTGGGGAATTAAATTGGACTCTTTGGATACGGAATAACCACATTAGGGCTGCAAATATTTGCAAATTTTCTGATAACTGCACTTTTAAAATATGGGATTTTGCTTGAAATTAATACTAATTTAGCTGAGCATTTTTATGTGAGCTACATATCAAAATATGAACCTATCATGAGCAATTTTTGCAAGGAGGAGTTCCTCCCTTCGAAGACCCTAAAATACCATATTATAGCTAAATCCGGTAATAAATATGGGATAACAAGTAAACATTCAGTGAATCGGGGGTACCACAAAAGGGGGATACATCAAAACATAAATCCACATTGAAAATGTTTTGTAAGAAGATTTTACACGCAGTGATAATACGGAATGCAAAATAACAGCCAGGTCGGTTGAAAAATATGTCCATGCTATTACATGGGGATAATATCAAAATGTGCACCTATGTATGTCCATAATTTTTAGTGGAAATGTTTTGTAATTACTATGAACCCTAAGTACAAAATTACAACTAATTTGCGACGAAAATGTGGCTTAAATCCACCAAATACGGAAAATCGGAAGGTACCGTTATATGGGGGCTATACCAAAACATTAGCCAATATTGTTCATATTTGGCACATTATTACCCACAGACACATGCTGTGTTTGTGCTAAATTTCAGTAACATATCTCAATTGGTTTTTATACCCTCCACCATAGTATGGAGGGTATATTAAGTTTGTTTTTCCGTTTGTAACGCATTGAAATACTCATTTGCGACCCTATAAAGTATATATATTCTTGATCAGGGTAAAATTCTGAGTCGATCTGTGCACGTCCGTCCGTCCGTCCGTCTGTGGTAATCACTCTAGCATCCACAAAAATGAAGATAGGACGCTGAAATTTTGGGAAAATGCGTCTTTTGTTTGCAGGCAGGTCAAGTTCGATGATGGGTATTTACGGTAATTTGATGTGAAGCATTGTGGCGTTTTTTTTTTTATTGGGATAGCGTTTGCAATTTTGTTTTTTCAAAATAGTCTGGCTTAATCCCATTGTTGTTGTTTTAATATTTTAAAACAACTATTTTATTAGTGGAAAAGATTTGGCATTGTTCGCCAAGGGGTAAGGCAGGGAATACTATAGTTTCGATCCACGCCACGGGATCTCATCAGTTCCCTTGTTTCTTGTTTGTGGATATTCTCCACCGAAGTTATTTTTCAATAACTTCTTCAACAAGAAACGTTTTATACCCAAACATCAATCGTCAGCTCGAAGTATAAAGGTAAGCAAAGAAAAAAGTTCAATGAGAAGTTTTTCCTTGGCAACCTCATACAACTCCGACGAAAGTGATTGATGTTTGGGTATAAAACGTTTCTTGTTGAAGAAGTTATTGAAAAATAACTTCGGTGGAGAATATCCACAAACAAGAAACAAGGGAACTGATGAGATCCAGTGGCGTGGATCGAAACTATAGTATTCCCTGCCTTACCCCTTGGCGAACAATGCCAAATCTTTTCCACTAATAAAATAGTTGTTTTAAAATATTAAAACAACAACAATGGGATTAAGCCAGACTATTTTGAAAAAACAGTAATTTGATGTTTTTAGCTACATTTTCAGACCGATTTAGCTAAAATTTGACACTTAAGGGTCTTAAGTGTCAATAAACTTATATAACAAAACTTGTGGACATAGGTCCACGTTTTGGTATAGCCCCCATATAACGGTACCCCCGATTTACGGTATTTCGACGTTTTTAGCTACATTTTCAGACCGATTTAGCTATAATTTGGCATATAGGGTTCCTAAGTGCCAATAAACTTATATAAGAAAACTTGTGGACATAGGTCCACGTTTTGGTATAGCCCCCAAATAACGGTACCCCCCGATTTACCGTATTTTGACGTTTTTAGCTACATTTTCAGACTGATGTAGCTATAATTTGATATTTAGGGTTCTTAAGTGTCAATAAACTTATATAACAAAAGTTGTGGACATAGTTCCACGTTTTGGTATAGCCCCCATATAACGGTAACCCCCGATTTACGGCATTTTGACGTTTTTAGCTACATTTTCAGACCGATTTAGCTATAATTTGACATTTAGGGTTCTTAAGTGTCAATTAACTTATATAACAAAAGTTGTGGACATGGGTCTACGTTTTGGTATAGCCCCCATATAACGGTACCCCCGATTTACGGTATTTTGACGTTTTTAGCTACATTTTCAGACTGATCTAGCTATAATTTGATATTTAGGGTTCTTATGTGTCAATTAACTTATATAACAAAAGTTGTGGACATAGGTCTACGTTTTGGTATAGCCCCCATTTAACGGTACCCCCGATTTACGGTATTTTGACGTTTTTAGCTACATTTTCAGACCGATTTAGCTATAATTTGACATTTAGGGTTCTTAAGTGCCAATTAACTTATATAACAAAAGTTGTGGACATAGGTCTACGTTTTGGTATAGCCCCCATATAACGGTACCCCCGATTTACGGTATTTTGACGTTTTTAGCTACATTTTCAGACTGATCTAGGTATAATTTGATATTTAGGGTTCTTAAGTGTCAATAAACTTATATAACAAAAGTTGTGGACATAGTTCAACATTTTGGTATAGCCCCCATATAACGGTAACCCCCGATTTACGGCATTTTGACGTTTTTAGCTACATTTTCAGACCGATTTAGCTATAAATTGACATTTAGGGTTCTTAAATGTCAATAAACTTATACAACTAGTGGACATAGGTCCATGTTTTGGAATAGCCCCCATATAACGTTACGGCCTGATTTCAGGTATTTTGACGTTTTAAGTCACATTTCTAGACCGAATTTGCTATAATTTGATATTTATGGTTTTTAGTGATCAAAAAACTTATATTCGAAAAAAAATTATGAACATGGGTCCATGTTTTGGTATAGCTCCATATAACGGTACCTCCGGATTTTCGGTATTTTGAGAATTTTACCTACCAGTTTTAACCGAAATATCTGTAATTTGAACATTTGACATTTGAAATTCCTAGTGGTCACCACACCTCTCCACCAAAAATTGTCGAGAAAGGTCGATGTATTGATAAAGCCCCCATATAACGGTACCTATTTTCAGTAATTTGATGATTTTAACTACAATATTAAACCGAACTAACAGTAATTTGGCATTTGAAGTTCTTAGTGGTCACAACACCTCTCCATAAAAAATTGTCAACATAGGTCCATGTTCGGATATAGCTCCCATATAACGGTACCTCCCAATTTTCAGTAATTTGGCAATTTTAGCTACAAGTTTTAACCGAACTAACTGTAATTTGACATTTGAAGGTTGTAGTGGTCACCACACATCTGCATCAACAATTTTCAACATAGCCCCAATATAACGATACTTTCCGATTTTCGGTACTTTGAGGATTTTACTTAAATTGTTTAACCAACGTAGGTCCATGTTTTGTATAGCCCCAAAACAAACCTCCCGATTTTCCGTACCTCAGCTTTATTTTTTGGACGAACTTTCTGTAATTTGAAATTTAAAAGCCAACAAAAATTGTTCATTTAAGTTCATATTTTCGTATAGCCCACATACCTCCGAACTAGCTGTTAATGACATTTGAAGTTCCCACGTTATGTTCCGATTTTCGGTATTTTGAGGATTCTAGCTGCAATTTTTAACCGAATTAGGAGTTATTTGACATTAAAGGCTCCCAACAAAACTGTCAACATAGGTCCATGTTTTATTATAACCCCTATATATAGCCCACCAAAAATTTTCAACATACATAGTTAGATATAGACACCATAAAAAAGGGCCTCCCGAATGAAGCATTTTATGTACATTATCTGACATTTTAACGTACCCACTTAAAGTTGGGGACAGGAAAGAAAACTAATTATTCCATTTTAGTTTAGAATATTTTATGGTGGAGGGTATGAAAAGTTCGGCCCGGCCGAACTTAACGCTTTTTTACTTGTTAAGTTATTAATTTCGCGACTGTTTGACCGGACAAAACGTGGAATTGATGGGTCATGAGCCGTACAGCCCTGATTGGGGATCCAATGACTTCATTTGATTGCAGCACATCCAGAAAAAAGGCGTGGTAAACAATTTTCGCCGCCAGAAGATGCAGCAAAAGCGTTCAAAAACCCTGTTTTGGAAGTGTCTCAATCAAGCCATTGAAAACAACCCAACACATGGTCGCATGTCAAACTGTAAAAAAATAAATAATAACAAAATAAAAACTGTCAACACAAACTTATAATACCCTTTCAACATAGTTTTGTAGGGTATAAAAATCCCCAATTTGGAGAAAAATCCCCAATACTATCTCCCATCATTCTGCGTGCAAATATGTGGAAATTATAAAAAGGTCAATAATTTTAATCAATTTATACAAAGACCCAATTTATTATACCTTGAAAGACACATGGTAACGTGCATGCAGATAAGCTGCATTTACTTGTAAAAAAAACTTTAAGCAACAATCCTATCCCTTCGGTGTGTCTTAAGATACAAGATAATATGCATTCCTACATATATTTCAAAGTACATAAGTACGGTATAACGGGTTACAAAAAATTATTCAAAGCTGTCATAATAGGTTTGAATTTTTTTCTTTATATTTGTTAATGTATCTTCGGATGTGTTCGGTTTACAGATCCATACTATTTAGTTTTTGAGAATCCTATACTATGAAAACATTCACAAGAAAAAACTTAACTTTGTTGCCATATTTTCGGAAAATATCCCAATTACAATAAAAAATGTGCAAAAAAGTGTCCAATTTTTGCGATCATCAGAATAGGTTTGAATCAAATAAAATTTAACAAGTAAAAAAGCGTTAAGTTCGGCCGGGCCGAACTTTTCATACCCTCCACCATAAAATATTCTTAACTAAAATGGAATAATTAGTTTTTGTCCTGTCCCCAACTTTAAATGGGTACCTTAAAAATGTCAGATAATGTACATAAAATGCTTCATTCGGGAGGCCTTTTTTTATGATGCCTATATCTAACTATGTATGTTGACAATTTTTGGTGGGCGAGAAATTGGGAGGTACCGTTATATAGGGGTTATAATAAAACATGGACCTATGTTGACAGTTTTTGATGGGAGCCTTTAATGTCAAATAACTCCTAATTCGGTTAAAAATTGTAGCTAGAATCCTCAAAATACCGAAAATCGGTACATAACGTGGGAACTTCAAATGTCAATAACAGCTAGTTCGGAAGGTATGTGGGCTATACGAAAATATGAACTTAAATGAAGAATTTTTGTTGCAGAATTTTTGTTGGCTTTTAAATTTCAAATTACAGAAACTTCGTCCAAAAAATAAAGCTAAGGTACGGAAATTCGGGAGGTTTGTTTTGGGGCTATACCAAAACATGGACCTACGTGGTTAAACATTTTAAGTAAAACCCTCAAAGTACCGAAAATCGGGAAGTATCGTTATATTGGGGCTATGTTGAAAATTGTTGATGCAGATTGTGTAGTGACCACTACAACCTTCAAATGTCAAATTACAGTTAGTTCGGTTAAAAATTTTAGCTAAAATTGCCAATTACTGAAAATTGGGAGGTACCGTTATATGGGAGCTATATCCGAACATGGACCTATGTTGACAATTTTTTATGGAGAGGTGTTGTGACCACTAAGAACTTCAAATGTCAAATTACTGCTAGTTCGGTTCAATATTGTAGCTAAAATCATCAAATTACTGAAAATCGGGAGGTACTTTCATGACAATTTTGTTCAAATGTTCAAATTACAGATAATTCGGTTATATCTTGTAGGTAAAATTCCGAAATCCGTTATACCGAGGTACCGTTATATGGGGCTATACCAAAACGTGGACCGATATAGCCCATCATCGAACTTGACCTGCCTGCAAACAAAAGACGCATTTTCCCAAAATTTCAGACAATTTTGGTGGAGAGGTGTGGTGACCACTAAGAACTTCAAATGTCAAATATTCAAATTACAGCTAATTCGGTTAAAACTTGTAGGGAAACATCTCAAAATACCGAAAATCAGGAGGTACCGTTTTATGGGGCTATACCAAACATGTACCTATATTTATATTTTTTTCGAATATAGTTTTTTGGTCACTAAGAACCCTAAATATCAAATTATAGCTAATTCGGTCTGGAAATGCGACTTAAATCGTCAAAATACCTGAATTCGGGCGGTAACGTTATATGGGGGCTATTCCAAAACATTGATCTACGTCCACTAGTTTTGTTATATAAGTTTATTGACACTTAAGAACCCTAAATGTCAATTTATAGCTAAATCGGTCTGAAAATGTAGCTAAAAACGTCAAAATACCGTAAATCGGGGGGTGACGTTACATGGGGGCTATACCAAAACGTGGACCTATGTCCACAACTTTTGTTATATAAGTTTATTGACACTTAAGAACTCTAAATGTCAAATTATGCTATGTACATTGGTCTGAAAAATGTAGCTAAAAACGTCAAAATACCGTAAATCGGGGGTACCGTTATATGGGGGCTACACCAAAACGTAAACCTATGTTCACAACTTTTGTTTATATAAGTTAAGTGACCCTTAAGAGCCTAAATGTCAAATTATAGCTGAATCGGTCTGAAAATGTAGGTAAAAAACGGCAAGATACCGTAAATCGGGGTACCGTTATATGGGGCTATACCAAAACGTGGACCTATGTCACCAACTTTTGTTATATAAGTTTATTGACACTTAAGAACCCTAAATGTCAAATTATAGCTACATCGGTCTGAATATATAGCTAAAAACAGCAAAATACCGTAAATCGGGGGGTACCGTTACATGGGGGCTATACCAAAACGTGGACCGATATAGCCCATCATCGAACTTGACCGGCCTGCAAACAAAAGACGCATTTTCCCAAAATTTCAGCGTTCTATCTCCATTTGTGTGGATGCTAGAGTGATTACCACAGACGGACGGACGACGGACTTGCACAGATCGCTCAGAATTTAACCCTGATCAAGAATATATATACTTTATAGGGTCGCAAATGAGTATTTCAATGCGTTACAAACGGAAAAACTAAATTAATATACCCTCCATACTATGGTGGAGGGTATAAAAATGGAGAACTGACTATCTCTGCATTACTTTTCAACTAGTTATTAACCAGTTGGAAAATAGCCGGTTACTTAGCAATTTTTCTACAACCAACTATAAATTAGTTGAAATGTCATCTAGGATCACTAGATGAAAACGTTGAATGTTCAATAGTGTGTTTTCGACGCAAATAATTCTCATATACACTTTCGTAACTATTTCGGTATACATGCAACATAACTTTTTTACAAGCTAGTTTTGATAGACTCGACATACCAAAGGAGGAACAACAAGGCAGCATAACTGAGAAACAACTGGTGTCAAAATAAAAAGTCAAAGATAAAAGCAAAAGAGAGAATTAATAGAAATAAAAAATAAATAAAATATAATAAAATAAAAAAATATTTTTTTCTCTCTCTTTAAGACAAAAACAGCATTTTTAAACTGACTATAAAAAGTCAAAAAATAGTTAAAATATAAATTAGTTAAAAATAGTTGGTTTATAACTAGTTAAAAGTAATGCAGAGAAGGACAATTGTCAGGGGTCTCAAACCCAAAATGGTGTTATGGATGTACAACAGCATAATAAGAACAATACTCACATATGGAGCACTTGTTTGGTGGCCAACAGTGGGAAAGAAAACAATTCAGAGAAAATTATACAGCATACAAAGATCGGCATGCATCGGGGTGACAGGGGCAATGAGAACTTGTCCGGCTGAAGCCCTCAATACAATGATGCATATACTGCCAATAGATCTACACATCAAAGCAACTGCGGCCTGCAATGCTGCAAGGCTACGTGCTCTAAGAACGTGGAGAGACAGAGATTACGGACTTGCCTGTGTGCTTCTCAAATTACCAAGAAAAATAGCAATTAATGCTGATTACTGCACACCTGCAATAACTTTTGATCAGCCTTTTAAAGTTAAATTTCCAAGCAGGAAAGAATGGAAAAATAGAACTCCACTGACGGGGAATGACATCATTGTATACAGGGACGGCTCTAAGATGAATTGTGAAGTCGGCTCTGGTGTCTACTCGGAAGAAGCAAACATATCTAAATCCACAAAGCTACCTGAAGACTGCAGTGTTTTTCAGGCGGAGATACTGGCTATAAAGGAAGCTTGTAATATACTTCTACAGCACCCCTCACCAAACTCAATAGGAATTTTTGTCGACAGTCAAGCGGCGCATTGAAGTCAAACATTGTCACATCTGAAGCTGGTGAAGGAATGTAAAGAAGAACTTGCTTCTAGGGCTTCTGACCAGAGTAGTTCGTACTTGGATCCCAGGTCATAAGGGTCTTGTTGGAAACGAAAAAGCAGACGAACTAGCTAGAGCGGGATCTGCCTCTAACGAACTTCCAAGGGCGTCAGTCGCAACACCAATGGGAGTAGTTAAAGGGGATATCTTCGAATAGTATCTTTCACAAGCAGAGTTCAGATGGGACAAGACTGAAACCTGCAAAATATCAAAATCTACATGGCCACACTACAACATCAAACGTACAAAGTTCCTGATTAGCCAAAATCGACGGAACCTGGTAGACTAATTGCGGTGCTAACGGTCATTGGGCCATTGGTAACCATGCGCCTACATATTTCACACAATGACTACTGTCGCAGCTGCGGAAACGAAGAAGAGGAAGAAACGGTTGAACACCTCCTCTGCTCCTGCCCTGCACAATTGCAAAGAAGATTTAAAACTCTTGGACGACCGTTCCTACACGATCTTGCTGAGACAACCGAACTAGGTCTGGGGGACCTTCTGATGTTTCTACCCGAGTGGTGTGGTTTTCAAAACGGTATATTTTAACATACTAATTGAGGCTATGAACATACTAATTGAAGCAACCAACCAACCAAGGACAATTGTCAACTGCCTAGCTCGTTATAGCTAGCTAGTTGTAAACTATTTTTAAACAAATTTATTTCCCGTAGCGGTATACATAAACAGGGGGTTAATGCCGATTTATAAAAAGTATTTGTTGGAATATTTTCATTGTTTTATATGAAATCTCTTCGTAACTTCTACAGATTGGACTTGAACCCTCGATTTATTTAAAAATCCCTCCGGCGATTTTTTGATTTTTGTCATCTATGAACAACTACAAAAGAGTTTGATGCACTTTGTTATTAAGAATAATAATGTTATTAAGAATAATAACAAAGTGCATCAAACTCTTTGTAGTTGTTCATAGATGACAAAAAATCAAAAAACCCGGAGGGATTTTGAAATAAATCGAGGTCACAGTTTTAATTTTTTTTCAGGTTATTGCTAAAAAACGACATGTCGAAATGGGATTGGAGAGTTGTAGCTGAAGAAATTGTTGTAGCTGTCTCTAGATTGGCCTTTATTAATTACACCCTACACCACTATGTGGGAAGGGTATTATAAGTTTGTTTTAGGAAAAAATCATGTAACACCGCGAAATATTCATCTCGACGAGATAAAGCGATTTTGAGATGTGTGTCCGTCCGTCTATCCATTATAAATTGTAATCAAACTCCAAGCCGCAATTATGACCGATCGTCACAAAATTTTGCATGGAGGTCGGGTTCAGACCAGAATAGGCACTTATTGTTATTGGCGATGGTTATTAGCGGGTAAAATGGACCAAAAACATAATATGTAACTGATTTGTAGCTGTTAAATGGACCAAAACTTTTGTGTGAAAATTGCGAAAAAATTGTATTATACAATCGTGAAAGACACATTCCGAGCAAGTGAGCTCTTGACCTTTCTATTGATGCCAATTGTGTTGGTGTACATGATAAGATAACAAAGTTACAGCCTAATATATCCAGTTATTTGTTGTAGTATAACCATTAACACGCTAGAGGTCGCAATTATAGCTCAATAGTCACGAAATTTTGCACGAGGTAAGAGTTTAGGTCGAAGAAGATGATTGCAATTTTGCATAATGATCTGATATTATTTAGCGGGTTTGGTATGAAATATATACAAATTTCATTTTTGGTCCACATTTTAATTCCTGGATGGCATATACCGGCAAAGTATCCTACATATGGAAAAAGAACTACTCACCATTCCCTGATGCAAATTGCAAGTAATATGTCTGCTACATAACGGACCTACTGTATATTATATAATGGGTTTTGTGTAGAGAACCATATATTCCTCCGATACTACAAATTTACAATAATAGTCTGATCTGCGTCAAATTTTAAGTAAGGCTTGGGTTTACAACGAAGAAGAAGCGTGCAATCTAACATGATGATCATAAAGTATTTAGCGGGTTAAATGGACCAAAACTTTTGTTTAAAAGTTGTATTATATCCTGAACGACAAAGTGAGTTATATTTGGAAGACGATCTTTTAACCTTTTCCATTGATGTTAATTAACAGATAACAGAGTTACACCCTGTTATATACAATAACCCCAGACTTTTAATTGTATGTAGTGTAATTACATTCACGCTAAAGGTCGCAGTTATAGTTCAATACTGACAAATTTATGCACGAGGTAAGAGTTTTGGTCAAGGAAGATGCCAATTATTTTGCATAATGATCGGATAATATTTAGCAGGTAAAATTAACCAAACTTTTGTGCGAAAGATATTAAATTTTAATTTTGGCTCCACGTTTTAATTCTTTGGGGACATATTCAGACAAATTACGAAAACGAAACTAGAAAACCAACTAGTGACCTCTCTCTTGATGCAAATTATATCATCTAGCGTTTAGATAGCGAGGCACTGTCTAACATATAAATGGGGTTCGTTATTGTTTTGGTTTGCTTGTAACGAACTACATTTAGGTGCTATGCTACAAAATGTCGAGCGAAATTCCCACAATTTAAATTGATGCAAATTGCAATGGTATACTCGTCTTGAACTTTCTGCGCTACCTTTGGTCAAAAGTAATGTAATACCTAAACAAGGAAGAACGGCGTTAAGTTCGGCCATGCCGAACTTGTTATACCCTCCACCATGAGTTGTATTAAAGTAAAATGGAACAATTAATTTACTTTCGTTTACGAAGAGACTAAATACCAAATTTCAGCAATTTCGGTAAAACAATGTGGCTAACCTTTAAAATACCGAAATTCGGGAAGTACCGTTCTATGGGAGCTATATCAAAACATCGATCTATACCTACATATTTCTGGCGGAAAATTTGTAGACTCAAAGAAGACTAAATACAAATTTTATTATATTTCGGTAAGATAATGTGGCTAAAACCTTTAAAATACCGAAAATTAAGAGGTACGCTTCATAGGGATATAGGAAGACGTAGTCCTATACAGATAATTATCTTCTGGAATATTTTATAACCCAATGGAAGACTAAATAACAAATTTCAGTCTTTCGGTGGGATATTGACGTCACAAAATTCAGAATTACGAAAATCTTGAGGAACCGTTCTATATATAAGAGTGGGCCTATACCGACGAATTTCAGACATTTCGGTGGGTTGTTGTGGTCACAGTCTCCTGTGGGGGCTAAATGCAGACTTGTACCCACAAATTTCTATGGGAAAATTTTATATACCGAAAATCGGGAAGTGCCGTTCTATTTGAGCTATATGCAGGCTAGGACCTGTACCGACAAATTTATGGGGGAAAGTTTTATACCACCAAAGAAGACTAAGTACCAAATTTCAGCTATTTTGGTGGAATATTGAGGTCACAACCTTCAAAATCCCGGAAATCAGGAGGTACCGTTCTATGGGGGCTATATTAAGGCATGGCCCGTACCGACAAATTTCTGGAGGAAAGTTTTATACCCCCAACGAAGACTAAATACCAAATTTCAGCCATTTCGGTGTATTATTGTGGCCAAAACCTTCAAAATACCGAAAATCCCAACGAAGTGGACTGTACTTCCCCCACATATGGAGAATCAACGTACGTTTTGACATCACTCGATAGTGCTTATACCAATACCGTATGTGCAAAATTTATTTCATCAAAATCTTCACATTTGTAAATGTAATCGGGTAATCTATTAAACTGAATTTATTGTCCCTAATTAGCTGTCCGCCACTGAATATAGCCAAAACACCTAACGTTTCCAGCAAAGACGGTGTATGTTAGTGCTACATTTCTGGTAGCTTATCGTGTGTATCAACTTATGTATGGATGACCGGACGGCAAAAATATGTCGCAATCACTAAAATTAATTCAGTGGAAAACTAGTGCCCAGGGGAAGTACTGTAGGGTATCACATGGTCGGCCCGTCCGACTTTAGCCCTCTCTTACTTGTTTTTATTAGGTTTTACCATTTTTATATATAAACTTTCCAGCTGTAAGCAATTTTCATTTAACGTTAGTCAAGGCGCATTGAGCCGATATGAATCGGTGTGTACTTATTGATATGAGAGAAGTCGCCCGTGTCCCTTTCAGGATGTGTGGTTCGAACGTTGGAACGTGGAACGTTGTTGCCTCAATATCCAACCTAAATGGCTGAAATTTGAGACATAGTCTTCGTTGGAGGTATGAACCTTTCCACCTGAAATTTGTCGGTATAGGTCCACGTCTTTATATAGTCTCCATAGAACGGTTCCTCCCAATTTTCGGTATTTTGTTTATTTCTTGTCGAATGCGATATGTGTTTGTATATCTTTTTCAATTACCCTATTATAATAATAATATGTGCAGCTTACACAAGGGCATGTTTGTTTGTGTATTTGATATTAAAAAGTGTTGTGTATGTAAGGAAGCTGCTTGTTATTTAGTTAAGGTATTAGTGTACTTTTACAAAATCTGTACATGCTACAAGATTAATTAAATTAGAGCTAAGTAGTCCGTCCGTCTTATGTATATGTATAACATTATAATGCTGAAGAAAAGGTTGGAACAAATGCAACAGTGGCAAGTGTCAGGGTGAGTGCATGTGTATGAGTGTGCGATATAGGTGGTTTGTGTGTCTCTTCTAACCGATGTTCAGTTGCATCCAGAAAACCTTGTTATGTGCAGAGCAGAGTATTAACTCATACCTGAAAAACATGGTGTTGTATGCAGACAACCAAAAACAAAATCCAATCTGATTGATTTCATTTATAGAAAGAGGCGACAGCTCTGTAATGAGAAATTTGTAAAATATTCTAAACCAGGCGAAACAACTGCAGGTAGTCTTGTTCGTAGCTTATCTCTATTGCAGATTAATATAATAATTTCCTTAAAGGCGCTTATGTTGCAACTTCGATAATATCAATTACAAAACTTTCTTACATCAGTCGTGTGGGTTATTAAGACATGGGGAAGAATATAGGCATGTTTGTACAGTAGGGTTATGACTTGTTTACAACCTCTTATCCCAGTATCATATTTCGATGAGCTTTTAGCAATGATTACATAAAATCTTAATAATAAAGTGATTTGATCAAAAAAGCTTCCGCACAAAAAGCTTTTAAATTTTTTATTTATCAGAACTTTGGACAATTTTTGAAGTCACTGTAAGCCGAAAGTTGTTTGTGCGTGACTTTTTTAAAAATTGTTATGGAACAAAAATTATTTTAATTAATTGAATTAATCGAAATATCATGACCTAAGGAGTTTGTATTGAAAAAGTGATTATATAGCGAAGTCCACGCACAACGAACGAATATGCTACGATCGTTTCGCTGGTGGTTTAATTCAGCTCATCAGGCATATCGGATGTGAATGGCTAGAAGACAAAGGCTGAGTTTTATTACTTCTATTTGACCACTTCTATGTTAAGCTTTTTTCTTATCAACTGAACCCAGTGTCTTAGTCTCGAATCATTTCTCAATAAATAGACATGTACAATCGAAAGGGGTTTTCCTTCATGAATTGTAATGCCTTCAATTTCGGAAGTTTGGTATGATAGATTGGCAGTGGCTTAGAACGCTAACACGATCGTAGCAAACCTCAGCTGGTTATTTAAGTTATTAATAGGCAAAATGTCCTTCATTCGCGCACAAGGAAATACTTTTTTGAGAAAATGTTTTTTTTTTAATTTCATAGTATTTTTTTCACAAATATAAAATCTGAAAGTGGTTTGTACAGAACCTTTTTACACCCTAAACCGCTATATGTAAAGGGTATTATAAGTTTGCTTTGGCAAAAATGCATGTAGCACCACGAAATATTCGACGGAGACACCCAATGTGGTATATCTCGACGAGATAAAGCGATTTTAAGAAGTATGTCCGTCTGTCCGCCCGTTCGTCGTCCCTCCGTCCATCTGTCCATTATAAATTGTAATCAAACTCCACGCCGCAATCACTGACCGATCGTCAAGAAATTTTCCATGGAGGCCGCGTTCAGATCAGAATAGACACCTATAGTTATTAACATCGTCTGTGATCGTTTTTATACACAATTGTTTGCACTAATCCACAAGAGCCTTTTTTGAGCGATTGACCAATTTTGCAGAATCCAGCGGCAAAAATCCTTTTTTGCAGCCAGATGTTCATGCAATATCAAATCTTAGTTGGTGGAAAAAATGCCCAAGGATGCCTCTATCTCATGGTATATAACATTGCATTATCCGTTCACGCGCGGCTTAATTTTTTCTGGCACAACGGCCGAGTTTGGGCGACCCTCACAACCTTCGTTTTTTTGCGAGTGTCGGCCACGATTGAATTCGTTAGGCAAGTTTTTCATAGTGATATAGAATGGCCCTTTATCGACATACACAGATTTAATTTGATCGATTCACTCTTGCCATGATTATCCATTTCGACATTTGTGAACAATTATAGGACGAAAATGTTCAGAAGTAAATTCCATTTTTTGGCAAAGTTGTTTTTTCAAGTCACTGGAAACAACACAACACATGGTCGTATGTCAATCCACAAAGTTATTTCTTACAATAAGTTTCTTTGTTTAATAAAGGAATTTTGATGTGGTAGTAGCTAATTGCAGAGGTAGTGGTGTAGGGTATCACATGGCCGGCCCCGTCTGACTATAGCATTTGCTTACTTGTTTAAAAATTAAATGGAACGAACGTCATTTGGTCGCCACCGTGGTGCAATGGTATGCACACCCGCCTTGCACGCAGAAGGTCGCGGTTTCGATTCCCAGGACAGGCAACATCAAAAAAACTTTTCAAAGGTGGCAAAATTACCCCTCAGTAATGTTGACGACTGAGTATTTCAGCCTGTGTATTTCAGCCATGTAAAACTTCTCTACAAGTCGTGTCATCGGACAAGCCGTTCGGACTCGACGATAAACGGTGTCATTGAGCTAATGTGAATCGGGGTGCACTCACTGATATGAGAGAAGTCTCCCTTGCCCCTTCTGGGATGTTTATGGAACAATTATTATATATGAACGTTATTTTAGGCATTATTAAAAGGCAAAGTTCATTCATTTCCCCTACTGGAAATCTTTATTGTGAAAAAAGTTCAAAAATTCATAACCCTATTGTACATACGTACATGCATAAATCTTGAAACATTCTTTATAATTCTTAATTATCAAATGTTATGTAAAATCCAAACGTCATTGGAAATAACAGCAACATGTAATTTGCAGGAGATAATTATGTACTAATAATTATATATTAACTAATTTGTAAAGTATATGATTTTTGTTTATTAATTCTTGATTCTTGAATCTTGTTTATTATTCAAACAGGAGAGGCAAACAAAAGGGAAAGTGGTGCTATGTATCTTATTGGTGTAAAAAAGAATAAATAAATCACCCGCTTAATACTATCCAATCATTACTCAAAGTTATTGGCATTCTAATTGGCCAAACCTCTTATCTCGTGCAAAAAGTTGTCAGTTTTGAACCACGAGTATGACTGCGACATCTAGCTTGATTATGCTTACACTTCCCACAAATAAAGCACACCGACATAATTGGCTTCAATGGAAAGGTCAAGAGTTTCTCGTCTGACTATAAATTAATTGTGTGGAACATATCTTTCAGAAGTAAAGTTATAGTCATTATACTAAAAATGTTAACAATTTTCAATCAGACTACAGAGCCGCTACAAAATTAAATAAAACATTTTATTTTAGTCCATTTCATCCCCTTCAAAAATAATAGGTGTCTGTTCTAGTATGAACCCGACAAAATTTCGTGAAGATTGGTCCATAAATGCAATTATGATTACAATTTTTAATGGACAGGCATACCTCTCAAGGGCTTTATCTTTGCGGTGTTACACGCATTTTTCGAAAAACAATCTTATAATATCCTTTCCACATAGTGGCGAAGGGTGTACAAATTTCAAGAATGTTAAGGGTACAATGATTGATAAAAATTGATTTTTAATATTAAATCGCGAAAATTGCACCCAGGTCACTGTGCAAAATTTTTTTCTATTTTTTATTAGAAACCTATTAAAAAAATACATAAAAGTCTTTTTTTCTATTTGGACAAATATTGAATGAATTATGAGTATGTGTTTGCATATAGTTTTTGCAGAATTCGACTTATTCGAGGCGCGATATCTCTGAATCCTTGAGTAAAAAAATCTGAAAATATACTGAAATGTTTTGCTGAGGAACAGCATCACCACAGCAACACACAAAGGAAATTAGAAACCACTTTTTGCAAAAGTGTCCTATTTCACTCACAATTCCCCATATATTCCTGATCAGTGTAAAATTATGAGTCTATCTATGTATGTATGTCCATCGGTCCGTCTGTTGTAGTCACTGCTACAGTCTGTTGTAATCACTGCTACAGTGAGACGCTGGACGCTGATATTTTGGCAAGACGCATCTCTTGTTTGCAGGGTGATAGGCCATTTCGGTCCACGTTTCGGCACCGCCCTATTTCAGATATTTTGACGTTTTAGAAACAATTTCAGGCCGAATTAGCTATAGTTTAGGGTTCCTAGTGGCAAAAAACTCTTCTTCCAAAAATTATGGGGGAAGGTCCACGTCCTATATAACGGAACCATCCGATTTAAGGTATTTTGACGTTTTTGTTCACAGTTTCGGACCGAATTAGATATAATTTGGCATTAAGGGTTCCTTGTGGCCTCTACCAAAAATTATAGACATAGGTCCATGTCTGAAATAGTCCCCATATAAAGGTACCGCCCGATATTAGGTCTTTTTATGTTTATACGCTCAGCATTTCGCTCATTTACTCAAAGAGTGGCATAACTCAAAAATGCGATTTCTGAGTTAGCAATTTCTATTTTTTCTACAACCTCTACTTTATCTTGTGTCAAATTTTCATGCAGATATCTCTAAAAGTCAACGAGATACAGCTTATTTACTACGAGCTTCGCATAATTCAACACAACAATTTGTTGAGTATATGAAGCACTAAATCATTCAAATCATGCTTGATGTTGCACAGAAATTTAGCACTGATATCTGGCTAGCTGTTTGCAAAATATGGTCCAAGTAGTTATTTTAGTTTTTGTGTAATAATCTTTTTAAGTTGGGAAGTCAAATTCCAGTCGTGAACTTAAAACGCGTTTTTCTCGAAACTAGATTTTTTGAAATGTGTCACTCTTTGAGTAAATGAGCGATTTATGCTAGGGTATATAAACTCTCATATGGGCAAAATGAACCTCATCGAAATAATGGTTTTAGACCCCAAGTATGTTTGGACGAAATCCCTTTCAGACAATTTGGAGTTGATGGGTTATATCGGTTCACTCTTTCCACTCCATCCTTTTCTTGGTACTTTATAAAATTTAACCACAAAAACCACTTTATAAAATTTAACCAAAATTGGAATATTGACATTGGTAGCCTCTTCTGATACATCTATAAATTTTCTTTGAATATCAGGTTCCTTTTTGGAATACACCTAATATAAATTAATATATAAGCCGCTGCCTCCGTGGTGCAATGGTATGCACACCCGCCTTGCACACATAAGGTCGTGGGTTCGATTCCCCGGCCAGGCAACATCAAAAACTTCAACGGTAGCAAAATACCCCTCAGTAATGTTGGCGACTTTCCTGAGTATTTCAGCCATGTAAAACTTCTCTACAAGTGGTGTATGGGATATATGGGATGTTTGTGGAACAATTATTATATAATATATAATTGTTCCACAAACATCCCATAAGGGACAAGGGAGACTTCTCTCATATCAATGAGTGCACCCCAATTTATATTAGCTCAATGATATGGGACCTACAGTCTAACGCCGAGTCCGAACGGCCTGTCTAAGACACCACTTTTGTAGAGAAGTTTTACATGGCGGAAATACTCAGGAAAGGTCGCCAACATTACTGAGGGGTATTTTGCCACCGTTGAAAAGTGTTTTGATGTAGCCTGGCCGGGGAATCGAATCCAAGACCTTATGTGTGCAAGGCGGGTGTGCATACAATTGCACCACGGTGGCACCTCGTGGCCGCTGCAAATATACCCAATTACAATGCAACTTGCCATATCTGGCCATTGCACAGTTGTGGTCCATTTAACCCGCCAAATATTATCTCAAATTGCAAGCTTCTTCTTTGTCTACTTTAGTTAAAATTTCGAGGCGATCGGACCATATTTGCGACTACAGAGCAGCTACAAAATCGGATAAAAATTATGTATTTGGTCCATTTCACCCGCTGAATATTTCACTATCATCACCAATAAGAATAGGTGTCTATTCTGGTCTGAACCCGACCTCCATGCAAAATTTCGTGACGATCGGTACATAATTGCGGCTTGGAGTTTGATTACAATTTATAATGGACAGACGGAAGGACGGACGGACACACATCTCAAAATCGCTTTATCTCGTCGAGATATGAAGATTGGTATACCACATTGGGGTCTACGACCGATATTTCGCGGTGTTACATGGATTTTTCCCAAAACAAACTTATAATACCCTTTCTAGTCCGGTCAAAATAGACATTAAAATAGCAAAAATTCCCACAGAGCTGAATTTTGGTGGAGAGCTAGGGTTTGCCATTAGAAGCAATGTCCTAAAAGTCCCCATCGATCCCATGTGTGCAAAAAAAATTATTCGGGGTCAAAGGTCAAATTTTAAGGGTTTTTAGGTTTTCGGATTTATTTTTTGAAAACGGTTGATCTAATCAAAAAGTGACTAGGTGCCACCGTGGTGCAATTGTATGCACACCCGCCTTGCACACATAAGGTCGTGGGTTCGATTCCCCGGCCAGGCAACATCAAAAACTTCAACGGTAGCAAAATACCCCTCAGTAATGTTGGCGACTTTCCTGAGTATTTCAGCCATGTAAAACTTCTCTACAAGTGGTGTATGGGATATATGGGATGTTTGTGGAACAATTATTATATAATATATAATTGTTCCACAAACATCCCATAAGGGACAAGGGAGACTTCTCTCATATCAATGAGTGCACCCCAATTTATATTAGCTCAATGATATGGGACCTACAGTCTAACGCCGAGTCCGAACGGCCTGTCTAAGACACCACTTTTGTAGAGAAGTTTTACATGGCGGAAATACTCAGGAAAGGTCGCCAACATTACTGAGGGGTATTTTGCCACCGTTGAAAAGTGTTTTGATGTAGCCTGGCCGGGGAATCGAATCCAAGACCTTATGTGTGCAAGGCGGGTGTGCATACAATTGCACCACGGTGGCACCTCGTGGCCGCTGCAAATATACCCAATTACAATGCAACTTTCCATATCTGGCCATTGCACAGTTGTGGTCCATTTAACCCGCCAAATATTATCTCAAATTGCAAGCTTCTTCTTTGTCTACTTTAGTTAAAATTTCGAGGCGATCGGACCATATTTGCGACTACAGAGCAGCTACAAAATCGGATAAAAATTATGTATTTGGTCCATTTCACCCGCTGAATATTTCACTATCATCACCAATAAGAATAGGTGTCTATTCTGGTCTGAACCCGACCTCCATGCAAAATTTCGTGACGATCGGTACATAATTGCGGCTTGGAGTTTGATTACAATTTATAATGGACAGACGGAAGGACGGACGGACACACATCTCAAAATCGCTTTATCTCGTCGAGATATGAAGATTGGTATACCACATTGGGGTCTACGACCGATATTTCGCGGTGTTACATGGATTTTTCCCAAAACAAACTTATAATACCCTTTCTAGTCCGGTCAAAATAGACATTAAAATAGCAAAAATTCCCACAGAGCTGAATTTTGGTGGAGAGCTAGGGTTTGCCATTAGAAGCAATGTCCTAAAAGTCCCCATCGATCCCATGTGTGCAAAAAAAATTATTCGGGGTCAAAGGTCAAATTTTAAGGGTTTTTAGGTTTTCGGATTTATTTTTTGAAAACGGTTGATCTAATCAAAAAGTGACTAAAGTAAATATTGTAGACAGAAAAATTATCTACAAGTTTGACCTTTATAATTTTTTTCCTAGAAGGAACCATTCTTGAGATATAGCTGTTCTAAAAAACACATGATTTTTATGCACTTATAAGGGAAATATGCACATATTCAGACGAACCGGCTAAAATAAGCGAAGTAATCGGGTCTGTCCCCCCAAAAAATATATATTTTCTTGAAGAGCGAAATTATAGCTATCTTCTAAAAAATTCCAACAAAATCGGAGCGTGTTTAGTAGAGTTATTCAATGTTAGATTCATTTTATGCAAAAATAGCCCATTTAACCCACGTGTTTAATCGAAAGCCCAACGGGAACGACCCCAACGAAAACTCTCAGATTTTTTTCTAGTTTTGTTCGAAGGTAGGGATTGTTGCGCTGATTACGGAAATGTATAATTTTCAACGGCTGCGGATCCGGTTCGCCGGTTATTCGACCATAAAGGCCAAATTTAAAAACCGGGTTAGACCCGGTTCTACTGGACCGATTACTGCAAAGTGGATATCGTTTGAAAGCTTACGGAAGTATCTAACACATAGTGTCGTTACTTTAACCGGTTCGCCTCACAATGTACTTACGCGGCTAATTTTTTATTTGACCTTTAGACCGCGATATTTCGAAAATGGTAAGTCTTTTTTAAGAATCATAAAGACCACTCTTGTAGACAATTATTGAATCTACAACTTTTACTTTAGCCGGCATTTGCTAGGTCTTACCGTTTTTGAGAAAAATTAAAAAACTGAATAATGCCTTCAAAAATGACCTTTGACCCCGTATAACTTGTTTTGCACACATGGGATCGATGGGGACTTTTAGGACGTTGCTTCTAATGGCCAACCTTAGCTCTCCACCAAAATTCAGCTTTGTGGGAATTTTTGCTATTTCCCCCTTATACGCATGTCTATTTTTACCGGACTATTCTACATAGTGGATTTTTGTATTGGAAATTAGATACATTACTAAGGTTTACACGAAGAAAACAAGCAACTGGCCAGCAACGCATAGCTGGGTCAGGGAGTGCTTATATAAGGCTCAGAGTTAATTGCAAAGGGTTAGAATCTTTGTCACGGCATCTACATTTTTTGACTTGATTTTCCAAAAATGTTCTGAAGTTATAATTAAATGTATATGCTGACTCCGTCAGTACTTATCAAGTGCATTCATGGTAAAGTGCAGCTTACTTTTTTGCTGCTACTTTTTTTTATTCTGAACGCATTCATGGTGAAGTGCAACAAACTTTTTTCTGCTATATTTTCTGTGATTCTGAACGCTGTCATCTTGTACAATATCTAATTACGTTCTTGACGAGGTTTCTTAAAAAAAGAAGGAAACCACACAGGTGATGTTGCTGCCTTATTATAATTATTCTTTCTTCTCATTTTCTTCTATACAATAGGATCGGTGTCGTTGTCAAATTTCCATAATTTAATTAATTTTTCATAGAAAACTTAGAAAAATTATTTCATGTCCATCTAAACTTATAATTTTTAATTTAAACTACTACTTCCACGAAACGTTTTTATAATGCAGCTATACATTAGTACCTGGCAGGGACGTACGCAGGGGGGGGGCACGGGGGGCCCGGGCCGCCCCCGAAATGGTTTGGTCGAACAAATTTTTTTAAGCTACTGTAACTAGTATTATGCTTTTTCCCATAAAAATGTTTGTATATCTGAAGATTTCAAATTAAAACTTATATTTTCTTAAGTTTCTGAACAGAAAATGTACATCATTAACAATTTTTGTAAGAAAATATTTTATTAATTTTTGTTTGTAAGCTGTTTTTGAGAGAAACTTCCAATGAAATCTGAATTACTTCTTCATGTCATATCATACCACTATCAAATGCTAATTCCTTAATGAATATACTCCATGTCTATTATTTATTCGAACTGTATAGAGCTCTCGAGGCTTAAAACTCATCCGGTTATAACAAAAATAACGAGTTCAGTATTGTGGGAATGGAAATATATAAAAAAAAATCTATTGAATAAAATGTATGAAGGGTCGGTCCTTCGTGGACTACATATTGAAAGCCAATTAGAAATTTGTTTTACTGCCATCGCCAAAATTTTGTTATTCTGTTTTAGACAAAATTGCTGCTAAACAGTATGAAAAAATAAAATAGACAAATGAATTTTTGTGCGTCACTTGATTTTTTACTTATCATCACCGAAGTATAATTGTAACCTTAGACTTTAGATTACGAGATTATATAACTAGGATACGATACAAAAAGATTTCATCAAAATAATGATTTACGAGTAAGACTTCACATATGTTTGGACGATATTCGTTTCAGACAAGATGGAAATACTTACCACCGTCCGTCCGTCTGTATCTCTGTTTGTCTGGCAGGTTGGAACTCATGATAACTCTCGGTCCAAGTTATGGATCTCGTAATGTTTTGTCCAAATTAAATTTAAGTCATATCGGTACCTCCGCCATAAAGGTTATAAAATGTTCACTAAAATGGTCCAAGGGACTAACCGATTCGGTCTAAAATCGAACGTAATATGGTTCGCAAGATTACTTCCAAAAGTACATCAAGGTCCAAGAGAATATGTTTGGACAACATCTTCAGGTCTCTTATACAAGTCTAACATAACTGCAGTTTAAGGAATGTTCGATGATTCCTTGGACATTTTGTAGTCTTGTTTACAGCGATATCCTACTTTTCGTGGACAAGTTTATGCTTCCTGATAAAGCTCTAAATACTACAGTGGCCAACTAAAAAGCTTATGGGCGCGGTAACTATCGAGAGGAGTGTCTCTCAAATAATTATTAGTGAATAATTATGTGGGGTTCAATAGGGATTGATTGTTATTTGTCAAAACTATATAGAACTAAGTCCATAAAAGTTTTTGTCATCGAGTCCAAAAACTTTTAATCTGACAATTAAGAAAACAAATTATAACGCGTCTTTTGTAACATTATATTAAAAGTAAAAAAAAATTCCTGGTATCAGAATCTATCTCTTTCGGTAAATAACACTGTGAAACATTTTTAAGGTAATCTTGTGCAAATAATTTGGAGTGAGGATTTTTTGAAAAAAAGTACAAGAGCCCTACGAGTAGTTCCGTTTTGTTGAGTCAGTTACAGCTTGGATTTAATGGCCCCATATAACATTGTTAAATATCGACTTTTTAAACAACTCGGGGCTATATCTCTGAAACCAATGCAAATCTGTAGATAAGGGCAAAAATTAAAATATTGGGAGAAATGAAAAAAAAATAAATTTTATAATATATCTAAAAATTCCATAATTTGTATACATTTCGCACCATATCTCCAAAACTGTTAAATTTTTCTTAATGTTTTCATTTGGAAACACATCAACGACAGCCGATATTTTTAAAAATTAGGCTAAGATCATCGAAATAGTGAAAATCTTGCTATAGCAAAGACAACGGCAATTCTTTGTGGTTGTAAAATTCTGCGATAAACCATAACGTGGACCTGTATGATTAAAAACTTCAATATACTTCAATAAATTTTACATGGCGACTTTACCGAACGTGGTCCGATATTGTCTATTTTCAATTCTAAATATCCTACTCTGTAAATATTTAAAATTGTATGCTTAGTCCCAATTTACATTAAACGATTTTTTTCCGGAAATTTTTCTCGTTCTCTTTTAAACTTGCGTTTATACAGGCAATTCTGTTTCTTCAAGTTTTGTTTTCAAAACAATGAAAATAATGTCAATAACGACAAATATAAAAGGAATTGCCTGAAAATTGCCGGTACGACCAATTTTTTTCCACTTCCATACCCCTTACGTGTCTCTCCTACAAAGTGAGACTTGCAGCAAGTAAACTCGCCTAATGTAAATTGGGACTAAATATTATGAATTGTTTCTATTGAATTTATATACTTTGTACCATTATTTCATATAAAATATAGAATAGAATATGTCCCAAAATTTCTAGTCCATCGGACAAAAATTTACCGAGGTATGAGCTTTCGAAGGGAAACATTTATTGTGTTTTGTATGTAGCATAGAAACTAAAAACGTATTTTCCTCGAAGTGGCACTTTATAGTTTTTGTGGGACTATTGTACACATAAATCATGTGCTTAACCGAGAGAGTCTTTAAAAAAGCTGCTGACGGAGTCAGAAAAAATATCAATTTTGTACAGTGTTTTGTTTTTGTTAAAATCGAAATTTTGATTTTAACTGTTCAAAATTTTTAAAAATTGATTTTTTTAATTCCTTTTCGATAATGGACAAGATTATTAAGTTCGTAATGATCCCACAAAAATATATGCTGATCGTTTTATTCTTTTTTAAACTACAGTGGGTATCGCAAATTGCTTTAGTAAAAACAGTGCTTTATACGCGGACATTTGAATGCAAGATTTTCAAAAAAAAAAAAAAAAAAAAAAAAAAATAGAACTTAAGGTTTAATAGATTTTTTATAAAAAATGCTTGAAAATGGCTTTTTCTCATGCTTATAAGTGGCCATAACCCCTTAAAATAGCTTTACGCAACGCTATACAACATTTGAATTTTTCATGATTTTTGGTCAAGTTGGGCCCCCCCCGAAATGAAATCCTGCGTACGTCCCTGGTACCTGGCAACATCTTTCTAAAGGTAAAACTTAGTGCATACCGACAGTAGTAGAAAAAAAAAACAACCAAAGTGATAAACGTATCACTTTATGGGAAAAATTTTCATAATTCTGCATTTTTAATTTTCTCAAGATAAGTTTTCATTAACGAAACGTGATGTTGGCAAGACACGATTTTCTTCGAAATATTAAAGTAAAAGTTTGAAATGATTAAAAAAAGTATATATAGATGTGTGTATGCGAACGTGTTATTTAAAGATAAAATGTCAAGTGTGCAATATTAGTTGCGTGCATGTCATAAATGTTTTTCTTTAAACTGTGTCATCTACGTTTTTTAAGATGTTGAAGGAATACAAGAACATAAATTGAAAAGACATCAGTAACAATATGATGACTACAACTTACTTAATGAACTAAGTTAGTTGAATTAGCTTAGTCTTGTAAATGTGTTTATTAACGCACTAAATCTCATTAAATTAAAATGAATACAAATATTATAGAAATAAAAACAAGATAGCAAAGGCTATAATCGGGACGGGGCCGACTATGTGATACTCTATACCACTACCCCTGTCCATAAGCTTTTAGAGAGAGTTTATACCAATTGACTTGGGGCTAACTAAACCAAAATAATTAATAATTATACCCTACGCCACTTTGTGGAAAGGGTATTATAGGTTTGTTTTGGGAAAAATCCATGTAACACCGCAAAATATACGTCGGACACCCACAATGTGGTATAGCAATCTTCATATCTCGACGAGATAAAGCGAGTTTGAGATGTGTGTCCGTCCGTCCGTCTGTCCATTATAAATTGTAATCAAACTCCAGGCCGCAATTATGGACCGATCGTCACGAAATTTTGTATGGAGGTCGGGTTCAGACCAGAATATATCCCTATTTTTATTGGTGATGATCCTGAAATATTTAGCGGGTGAAATGGACCAAAACATATTATTTATCCAATTTTGTAGCGGCTCCGTAGGTCGCAATAATAGTCCGATTAACGCGAAATTTTAAAAAGATTTGAGATGGCGATCGGATAATATTTAGAGGGCCAAATGGACCACAACTTTTGTGTAAAAATTGTGAACATTTTAATGTAAAGCTTAAATCCTTATTTCTGGAAGACACATTGCGCCCACGTGAGTTATATTTGGAGGACGATCTCTCGACCCTTCCATTGATGTCAATTATGTTGATGTACGTGATCAGATAACAGAGTTAAAGCCTAATATATCCAGTTTTTTGTTTTTTGGTCGCAATTATAGCTCAATAGTCACGAAATTTTGCACGAGGTAAGAGTTTAGGTTGAAGAAAATGCCTATAATTTTGCATGATGATCTGATATTTTTTAACGGGTGACATAGACCATTACTTTTGTAAGAAAAATATACAAATTTTATTTTTGGTCGACATTTTAATTCCTGGAGGGCATATGCCGGCAATGTAGCCTACATATGGAAAAAAAACTACTGACCTTTCCTCCCGATGCATATTGCACTAAAATGTCTGCTAGATAATGGACCTAATGCCTAATATATAATGGGTTTTGTGTAACCACAATTTCCTCCCATGATACAAATTGTCTCTATCATGACAGAGAAATTTTCAGTTCAATTGTCCAATTGAATTTTTTATACAAATATTCCAGCATGAAGTCGCCTCGCCACCTATTTTATACCTCAGAATTTTGGGTAAAGGGGATACATACAAAATACGACCAAAGATGTGTCTCAACGAAATAATGGTTTTAGACCCCAAGTAGATTTCGACGAAATTCGTTTCAGTCAATTTGGAGTCGATTTAGCCCTGTCCGTTCATCCTCTCTCTTAATGGTGCGCATGATAACTCTCGAACGGATCTACCGATTCGAATCAAATTTTATACGAAAGTTCGAATATAGGCTATATATATGTAGGTCCACACCTCCCCCACAAAAGTTCAACATTTTTTTCGACAAATTGTGTGAACGATAACTGGCGAAGTGAACAATCGATTTGGTCCACAATTTAAATATATTATTATTATTCCTTTCAGATAAAGATCGGGTAAGACTATTGGCCTGTTCCCGTACTTTATAAAGTGGTAAAAGTCGTAAAAGATGTAAAAGTCGTAAACGATTTTCATATAAATTTTGTGTACGGGAACGCAAAATGTGTAAAAGTGGTAAAAATTGTAAAAACTTTTTAGTTCTGGAACAGAGCTTATATCTGTCCACACATTCTGGAAGTGAATTCGGAAAAGTGAAATTCAAAAGTCCTCTCGAACAGTTTTGAATTTCTTTTCGGCAGATTGTCCTTGCGGCCACCTCTACGATTGTACAATTGCAATGGCAAGTCCATACTTCCTCAGATTATGGCCGAAAATGGAAAATCCGCAAGATGGCTCTCAAGGGGATTTTCTGATTGGACCAAACTTTGCACATCGTATTATTTCATCCGGTCCCCTACTTCCCACACAAAATTTGGGAAAAGTGCAGTTTGAGGAATCGTATCGGATCCAAAAGTTCCAAAAACCCCTGCTGGCTCCAACTAAAATTACAAATCCGAAAAATAATTCTCAATTTTTTTCAAAAATCACAAGTTAGTTCACTAAAATTGATTTGGTATAGCCCCACATTACGATACCTACAGATTCCGCGTATTTGGAAGAAAAGTCGTGTTAGAATATCAAAATATTTTTATACGGCATAATTATTGTTTGTTTCTTTTTTTTTGGTGAGAGGCTGAGAGTATATCACAGTTAGCGCAGCTGATTTATACTATCTTCTTTGGGGTGTAATTGAATATGAATAATTTTGGGATTTATAAATTTGTTTGAATTACACAGTACAACAAAATTGAACTTTTTTAAAATTACAAGAAACACCGCACAGATTATGAAAGTGGACCGAAAAATATTGCCAAAGACACTTTATACCTAGAATGCAAGGATTCCAAGGAATCTGATGTCCAATATTCAAACACTGTAGAAATAGGCCACCGTTGAAAATTTGATGTGGCCAGGCCTGGGAATCAAATCCGGACATTCAGCGTGCAAGGCGGTTGCACATAACAAATTCCTAGAGGTTGTGGTGTAGGGTATCACATGGTCTGCCCCGTCCGACTATATCCTTTGCTTACTTGTTTTTTATTTGACTACTGTCGACAATGTACTTGGTGCTATTTGAAAGTTTTTGCAGAAGAGAAAAAGAAGAGATGCACAGGTATTTGTCATTAACAAAATACTTCCAAATATTAAAATTGGGATAGCTTAATGCATTTTGCAATAACCCTGATATTTTACCATCAATGCAAATACTGATACCTGCATTAGACTTAAAATTCCATAAATTAGAAATAGGGATATCTGTATTTGACCACTTTGGTAACACAGTGGGGTCAATAAAAACGTCAGAATTTCATAATTGTTCTTTTTCTACAATTCTTTTACAATTCAAGTAAAAAATAGTACGCCAACCTACTTTGCATCTTTGTAAAGGTGCACTTTTGTTCTTCCATTGAATGGCTTTGCTTTTGGAATACCTCTTTTAGAAGAGCGGAGATATTTTCATATTTGAACATTCCGACGCCTGAATATTATCTGATCATCAAGAAAATCAGTAGGGTTCTCAAAAATTTCGTGATGATCCGATAAAAAATTTGACCTGTAGCGTGGCTACAAAAACTTCGCATCTTTTTAAGGGTGAACGTTTTTTCCTCCATTGACAGGCTTTGTTTTTGGAATACCCCTACAAGATGCAAAGATTTTTGCACAGAACAAAACGTTTAAATAGTGGTGTAGGGTATAAAAATGGAAAAGTGAGATGTACACAAATATATCTTGCAAGACTCATTGACAGGCTTTGCTTTTGGAATATCCCTAATAACAGCGAAGATATTTGCATTAAAATAAAACGTTGAATTTCACTGTGCAACATTTTTAAGGTAATCTTGTGCAAACAATTTGAACTGAGGATTTTTTGAAAGTACAGACCCACTCGACAAAAACCCTAGTTGGGTTTTTTTGTGTCAGATCCACTTGGATTTTGTGGCCTCATCTAAACAAGGTTAAATATTGACATTTTAAAGCAATTCTGGGCTATATTTCTGAAACCTATGTGAATCTTCATCTGACCTCTGAAGCTAATGTGTAGATAAGGGCAAGATTAAAATGTTTGGAGATATAATGAACTCGAAAAACTACTTTTATTGAATCAAATTTTATAAATAATCGAAAATGTCCATAATTTGTATAAATTTCGCACCATATGTCCAAAACCGTTAATTTGTTCTTAATGTTTTCTTTTGGAAAAATGTTCGCTGGAATGTAATACACAACTCTTCGAAACATGCCATTATTGTAAAATGCCTCTATCACGTTGTTTTGAGTACAATTTTCAACGACCATTTAAAAAATATGCCAATAATGTGGTGAAATCCGAAACGCGAGAATAAACTTTTGGTGTGAACTGTGTTTAAAATACGTGCTGTAAAAGATATGATGCAAAATACCGCTGAAACAACACGAAGTAAGCATTTTAGAGTTTCAGAATGTTCTGAAGAATTGCTGAGAACTTTATTTGGAATAATTTTGCAAAGGGTTACGTGGTTCAACTCCCAATAGCTTAGCTGATACTGACCAGCTATTATGTAAAATGTTCTATATTTGATAGATTTTGATGACCTGGATGGAGTATTTCTTATGTGGTCTGTTCAAAAGATAAGTTCTACTAGTTTAGGGCTACAATATTACCAAAAAACAAGTAAGAGAGGGTTATAGTCGGACAGGGCCGATCCCATATTGAACGGTACCTCCCGGTATTCGGTATTTTGAAATTGTTGAAATTTGGAATTTGGTCTTCTTCTTTTCTGTTTTGCTTCAACATAACTCGTGGTGGAGGGTATAACAAGTTCGGCCCGGCCGAACTTTACGCCTTCTTACTCGTTTATATTAGACTAGCTGTCCCGGTCCGCGTTGCTGGCCCGTTGTTTGGGTTCTCCGTGTAAACTTTAGTTATCTATCCAGTATTGATACACCCATAATTAGGCATCCCTCTAGAAACTTCATAATATAAATCAATGTTTTGACATAAATTCCATATAATGGTATCCCCCAGATTTAAGATATAAAATCTTTTTTATTATACCCTTCACCATAAATCGACAGTTTAAAGCACTTTGTGACCCACATATAATGGTCGGTGCACGTCAATTAACATTGCTATATATTGGATTGTTGGTCTCGATTGGGGTCGTAATTATTACTGCAGAGAAATGTTAGTATAGGTCTACGCTTTGATATAGCTCCCATAGAACGGTACCGGCTGATATTCGCTATTTTTGAGGATTTAACATCATTATCACACCGAAATGGCTGAAATCTGGTTTTAACATATTTTAAAGAGGAGAGCATAAATATTCGTATCGACCGAAAGACACGCCTTTTTATTTGCGCTCGGTATGTAACAGTAATAGGTTCACGTTTTGATATAGCTCCCATAAAACAGTACCTCCCGATTTTCGATAGTTCAGAGATATAGCCACTGTTCAGTATACGTCCTCGTTTTGATATAGCTCCCATAGAACGGTGGCGCCTGATTTTCGCTATTTTTGGTGGATTTAACCTCATTCAGGCCGATCGAACGTAACGCTTTTTTGCTTCGCGCTCTATATGCAATAGTGGTAAAATACCCCTCAGCCAAATGTATGTTCCTTCGGGATATGTATGGCAACATTTATATAATTCATAAAAAAAATTACTTCTATAAATTGTAGTTGTTATTATCGAGATTTTGCTGTAGTTAAAAAATGTATCTTTACCGAGCTATTCCAAGGACTTAAATCAATGCTCATGAAGTTTCACTTCCCACATTTTGAGATTTTATCCGTAATTATAATATTTTCAAAAATTTAACACGATCGGGGTATTCTGATTCCAATGATGATATTGTATATCAATAACTTTGTCTGATTTCCAATGGATCTTTTTGGAATTTCGATCTTGTGACATCTCAAGTTATCCGGATTTTACTGTATTCCAAAATGTGGAGTTGATCGCGCTGCCCCACGTATTGTTTAGTGTTCAGCGTTTATAGCGTTTTTTAGGCACGCTTACAAACTTATGTATATTATCTGAAATAATAAATGTTTGCAAATTTTGTGATGACCGCGATATTTCACTTTTCGCGATATTTCACTTCCGCGAAGACCATTCAGGGTCAAGACAGTAATTACAGTAGTATTGCAAACAATCTGTAAACAATACGTTAAAAAATACCATGGACTTCAGATTTAAAAAAAAAAATTTTGAAGGAGAACCTCCGGTCACTACACTTAGCCGTATTAAAATAGCTCACGACCGCGCTATCCCACTTGTTCAAGCTAGTGTTTATATCAATTTTGTGTCACGCTTACTAAAATTATGTATATTAATTGAAATAATACATTTTTGAAAACTTTGTAATGACCGCGATCATTCAGGGAAAACAATCTGTAAACAATACGTTCAAAAATATCAAAGATTTCAGATTTTCTTAAAAACATTGTGGGGGAGGACCACCGGTCACTACTCCTAGCCGTATAAAAACAGCTTACGACAGTTCTAATTAATTAAAATAATACATTTTTGAAAATTTTGGGATGACCGCGATTTTCACTTCCGCGAGGACCATTCAGGGTCAAGACTGTAATTACCATAGCATTGCAAAAAATTTGTAAACAATATATTAAAAAGTATCTTGAATTTCGCGGTTTTCTTAAAAAAATTGTGGGGAGGACCACCGGTCACTACACTTAGCGGGATAAAAAAATAGATTACGACCTATTCTCAGACCTAAAAACTCCACATACAAAATTTCATAAGATTTCCCAATCGATTTTTCGGAATTTCTATATAGTGACATCTCAAGTCATCGGGATTTTACTGTATTCCAAACTATGGCGTTGACCGCGTTATCCCACATATTGAAGCCAGTGTTTTAGCGGTTTTGTAGTCACGCTTACTAAAATTAGGTATATTATCTGAAATAATACATTTTTGAATAATTTGGGACGACCGCGATATTTCACTTCCGCGACGACCATTCAAATAAATATATAGCCTATTTTCACCACCGGTGTTCCCAGTACATTATCTGAAATTTTCAAGAAAATCTATTCAGCCGTTTTTGAGTCTATTCGGAACATACAAACATACAAACATACTAACATACACACATTGCCTTTTATATATTAGATAAGATAATTTAGGCATTTGGGGTATCCGGGGTCGATAAATTTTTGTAAACATCACACTCTATAATAAAGATTAATAATGAAGTTAAGACAAGTATACTACAGATTTAAGTAATCAGATAAATTAAATTTTTTTCTTTTTTTTCATTGCAAGCGACTTTTCAGATTTATGTTTATACGCTTTGGCTTTAAATTTAAATATTTATTTAAGCCCAAAGGTGCATAATCATTAAAAGAACCCGTAAGTTTTTCATTAAGAACGTTGTATCAATAATGAAAAATGAATTATTTAAATATGAAATATATGTACGTGCTTATTTATAAGGGTGTGACATAGAAAATATGTTAACATATTTTATTGCTAACAAGTATTACAACGGTATACAGCGACTCAGTGATCGTATTTAACGGCCTAACATTACTTTACTTTTGAACGGATAAAAATTGGTTGATATTTTTAATCATTTGGCAGGTAATATCTTAAAATTTCTTCAATTAACTAATATTCCATCAAAATCGTTTAGTGGTTACTGAGGAAATGAGGTTTAAAGTACAAATCACCACGTTTTCAATCAAAATTCTAAAAAAACATTGTATATTGGAAATTTTGATCTCCTACGAGTTACAGATCTCCAAACTCCGGAGTGTTAGGCGAACGCGTGCCTAGCGGTCTAGAAAGCTTTGCAGTTAGGCGCCCTAACTCTATTAGAACGGATCCTTATTGATACCTGGGCATCTCAAGCCAGTATTAGAACGGATCCTCGTAGATACCTGGGCAACTCAACGCATTACAGACTTAGTTTTAAAGTCCATGCTATATGAAGGCGTGTACCTATACAGAAAAAATTCTGGGAGAAAGTACCAAATTTAAGCCATTTCGGTGTGATAATGAGGCTAACCGCCATTATTATAAGTTTTATTTTGTTATATTTTGGATTTACCGAACAGATTTATAGCCTTCCGGTGAACTTAAAGTTAAAAGTGATGATTGAAATTCATAGAAGAGCTTCTTGGCATTAACTTTCAATGTAAATATTATATTTTTAATGCCTCCAAATTGGTTTATTTTGAGTTTTCAAATCCGTCAGATAGAAAAGAACACATATAATAATGACCCTAAAACCTTCAAAATACCGAAAAACGTGGTGGTATTGGTATTGCAAATAGGTTGCATTATTTGCAATACCAAACATCCAAAGAGTAATAGAAACCTCTACACCAAATTACAAAGCTCTATCTTAAAATTTGCGCGCTGTATCATTATTTCAACAGACGTACGCACGGACGGACATATTTATATCGACTTAGAATTTTACCCTGATCAAGAATATATATACTTTATAGGGTTTCCGATGAATATTCCGACGTGTTACAAACGGAATGACAAATTTAATTATGCCCTCTATATGGTGGATGGTATAAAAAAATAAACACGCTTGGAGAAACCCAGCCTGCAGTTGACGGAACAGTAGTTTCGGGAAGAGACGGACAAAGTGTAGCCTGTATTGAAGTTCTAATAGATAGTCTGACTGAACAAATCCGGCAACATATGGCTCTACTGTAGCGGACGATGGCCCTGAGCCTCAATCAGGGCAGTGCTTCTACTCGAGGCTCGAGAACAGTTTAGCGGGTGACGAACTCGACACCGGTGCCGTGACATAACTCCCAACGGACATAACTCCCAAAACGATTTTGGGAGTTATGTCCGCCATGGTTTGCGGACATAACTCCCAAAATTTTTGGGAGCTATGTCCGACCACCCTTAGCGGACATAAGTCCCAAAATCGTTTTGGGAGTTATGTCCGTTGGGAGTTATGTCACGGCACCGGTGTCGGGTCAGGGCCATCGTCCGCTACAGTAGAGCCATATGTTGCCGGAAAATTAAGTACAAAATAAGTAGTAGCCATCTCAAATCGAATTATATTCAAAATTTGCCTTCAAACCCATTTTAAACGAAAAATGCCACCTACAGGAAAATAAAAAGTTTTTGTTAAAATTCGCAAATACTTTCTAAAAAAACTCGTGCGATTTTTTACAAAAATATTTTCACAATTTAAGAAGATAAAAAGTTTTTGTAAAAATATTCAAATGCTTTCTGAAAAACGAAAAGCGCCGAAGGCGAAAATATTATTGAAAAAAATCGCTCGATTTTTTACAAAAATATTTTCACCATTTAAGAATATAAAAAGTTTTTGTAAAAATATTCAAATACTTTCTGAAAAACGAAAAGCCCCGCAGGCGAAAATATTTTTGAAAAAATCGCGAGATTTTTTAAAAAAATATTTTCACAATTTTGAGAAGATAAAAAGTTTTTATAAAAATATTCAAATACATTCTGAAAATTTTTGAAAAAAATCGCTCGATTTTTTACAAAAATATTTTCACAATTTAAGAAGATAAAAAGTTGTTGTAAAAAATATTCAAATACTTTCTGAAAAACAACAAGTAAAAAAGCATTAAGTTCGGCCGGGCCGAACTTTTCATACCCTCCACCATAAAATATTCATTCCTGTCCCCAACTTTAAGTGAGTACGTTAAAATGTCAGATAATGTACATAAAATGCTTCATTGGGGAGGCCCTTTTTATGGTGCCTATATCTAACTGTTGACAATTTTTGGTGGGCTAGAAATTGGGAGGTACTGTTATATAGGGGTTATAATAAAACATGGGTCTATGTTGAGAGTTTTTGATGGGAGCCTTTAATATCAAATAACTCCTAATTCGGTTAAAAAATTTAGCTAGAATCTTCAAAATATCGAAAATCGGTACATAACGTGGGAACTTCAAATGTCATTAACAGCTAGTTCGGAGGTATATGGGCTATACGAAAATATGAACTTAAATGAACAATTGTTGTTGCAGAATTTTTGTTGACTTTTAAATTTCAAATTACAGAAAGTTCGTCCAAAAATAAAGCTAAGGTACGGAAAATCGGGAGGTTTGTTTTGGGGCTATACAAAAACATGGACCTACGTTCGGTTAAACATTTTAAGTAAAATCCTCAAAGTACCGAAAATCGGGAAGTATCGTTATATTGGGGCTATGTTGAAAATTGTTGATGCATTTGCGTGGTGACCACTACAACCTTCAAATGTCAAATTACAGTTAGTTCTGTTAAAAATTGTAGCTAAAATGACCAAATTACTGAAAATTGGGAGGTACCGTTACATGGGAGCTATATCCGAACATGGACCTATGCTGACAATTTTTGATGGAGAGGTGTTGTGACCACTAAGAACTTCAAATGTCAAATTACTGCTAGTTCGGTTTAATATTGTAGCTAAAATCATCAAATTACTGAAAATCGGGAGGTACCGTTATATGGGGGCTTTCTTGAAAATTTTTGGTGGAGAGGTGTGGTGACCACTAAGAATTTCAAATGTCAAATGTTCAAATTACAGATAATTCGGTTAAAACTTGTTGGTAAAATTCTCAAAATACCTGAAATCGGGCGGTAACGTTATATGGGGGCTATTCCAAAACATGGACCTATGTCCACTAGTTATATAAGTTTATTGACATTTAAGAACCCCACATGTCAATTGATAGCTAAATCGGTCTGAAAATGTAGATAAAAACGTCAAAATGTCGTAAATCGGGGGTACCGTTATATGGGGGCTATACCAACACGTGGACCTAGGTCCACAACTTTTGTTATATAAATTTAGTTACACTTAAGAACCCTAAATGTCAAATTATAGCTATATCGGTCTGAAAATGTAGCTAAAAACGTCAAAATACCGTAAATCGGGGGGTACCGCTATATGGGGGCTATACCAAAACGTGGACCTATGTCCACAAGTTCTGTCACATAAGTTTATTGACACTTAAGAACAATAAATGTCAAATTATAGCTAAATCGGTCTGAAAATGTAGATACAAACGTCAAAATACCGCAAATCGGGGGGTACCGTTATATAGGGGCTATACCAAAACGTGGACCTATGTCCACAACTTTTATTATATAAGTTTATTAACACTTAAGAACCCTAAATGTCAAATTATAGCTAAATCGGTCTAAAAATGTTGCTAAAAACGTCAAAATACCGCAAATCGGGGGTACCGTTATATGGGGGCTATACCAAAACGTGGACCTATGTCCACAAGTTTTGTTATATATGTTTATTGACACTTAAGAACACTAAATGTCAAATTATAGCCAAATCGGTCTGAAAATGTAGCTAAAACCGTCAAAATACCGTAAATCGGGGGGTACCGTTATATGGGGTTATACCAAAACGTGGACCTATATCCACAACTTTTGTTATATAAGTTTATTGACACTTAAGAACCCTAAATGTCAAATTATAGCTACATCGGTCTGAAAATGTAGCTAAAAACGTCAAAATACCGCAAATCGGGGGGTACCGTTATATGGGGGCTATACCAAAACGTAGACCTATGTCCACAACTTCTAATATATAAGTTTATTAACACTTAAGAACCCTAAATGTCAAATTATAGCTAAATCGGTCTGAAAATGTAGCTAAAACCGTCAAAATACCGTAAATCGGGGGGTACCGTTATATGGGGGCTATACCAAAACGTGGACCTATGTCCACAACTTTTGTTATATAAGTTTATTGATACTTAAGAACCCTAAATGTTAAATTATAGATAAATCGGTCTAAAAATGTAGCTAAAAATCTCAAAATACCGCAAATCGGGGGGTACCGTTATATGGGGGCTGTACCAAAACGTGGACCTATGTCCACAAGTTTTGTTATATATGTTTATTGATACTTAGGAGCCCTAAATGTCAAATTATAGCCAAATCGGTCAGAAAATGTAGCTAAAAACGTCAAAATACCGTAAATCGGGGGGTACCGTTATATGGGGGCTATACCAAAACGTGGACCGATATAGCCCATCATCGAACTTGACCTGCCTGCAAACAAAAGACGCATTTTCCCAAAATTTCGGCGTTCTATCTCCATTTTTGTGGATGCTAGAGTGATTACCACAGACGGACGGACGGACGGACGTGCTCAGATCGACTTAGAATTTTACCCTGATCAAGAATATATATACTTTATAGGGTCGCAAATGAGTATTTCAATGCGTTACAAACGGAAAACAAACTTAATATACCCTCCATACTATGGTGGAGGGTATAAAAAGCGCCACAGGCGAAAATATTTTTGAAAAAAAATCGCGCGATTTTTTACATAAATATTTTCACAATTTAAGAAGATAAACAGTTTTTGTAAAATTATTCGCGAATTTTAACAAAAATATTTTCACATTTTAAGAAAATAAAAAGTTTTTGTAAAAGTGTTCACAAATATTTTTACAATTAAAGGAGATAAAAATCGAAAATATTTTTGAAAAAAAAAAAATCGCGCGATTTTTTACAAACAAATGTTCACAATTTAAGAAGATAAAAAGTTTTTGTACAAATATTCAAATACTTTCTGAAAAACGAAAATATTTTTGAAAAAATAGCGCGATTTTCTTAACAAATATTTTTACAATTTAAAATTTTTTTTATTTTTAAAGTAAGACCCAGCTTAATCACAGATTTGTTGTTTTCAAATTTTAAAAAACAACAAGTTCTTAAAGTGGGTTAGTTAAAATTGATTTACTTTAGGGAGCTCGAGTCGTCATAAAATTGGGAAGAGTTCTTTGCTGCAATGCAAAGATCTAAGGGAAGTGATGAGTCCAAGTGGCGTTGGACGAAACTAGTATTCTCTGCCCTTCCCTAAAGTAAATCAATTTTAACTACACCACTTTAAAAACCTGTTGTTTTTTTAAAATTTGAAAACAACAAATCTGTTATTAAGCTGGGTCTTACTTTAAAAATAACAAGTAAAAAGTCGTTAAGTTCGGCCGGGCCGAACTTTTTATACCCTCCACCATAAAATAGTCTTCATTAAAATGGAATAATTAGAGTCCTTTCACAATTTTAGGTGGAACAACCTTTCGACAATGGATAGACTTCTACTGCCTCCCACTATTGCTTAAATTACACTGTGAAGACAAATTTTGGGGCAGAGATAATTCCTTTTGGAGATGAAAGCCCTTGGTGTGTGTATATTAAAAACCCCGAAGGACAGATGCGCCGTGAGTCGAACTTCCGCGTTATGGCGTAATGAAGTTTTTGCATTACATTCTTGTTTGTTGTTTTTGTAGAGCACTTAAGCAACAGTGAACAAAGATATAGCGCTAATTCCTGATGGCCCTCAGAGTCTCTAACAAAAATTTCATCACGCCATAACGAGGAAGTTCGACTCACGGAAAAAAGACCCTCGTGTGCAAAATTTCAGCACTCTATCTCAATTATTGCGGACGCTAGAGTGATTACAACAGACGGACAGACGGACATGGCTAGATCGTCTTAGAATTTTATCCTGATCAAGAATATATATTCTTTATAGGGTCGCAAATGATTACTTCGATGTGTTACAAACGGAATGACAAACTTAATATACCCTCCATACTATGGTGGAGGGTATAAAAAGTAAACACACATCACAACAAAACTGCCAAAGTGAATCTAAAATAGACACACAGCACGGTGGACGATTTGTTTGTTGTTATTTTCGACAAACTATCAACGTAGTTATGATGATTCTCTGCATTGTGGAGACGCATAACAGTGGGAGTAGTCAATTTGGTTTGCATATGCGGCTACGAGAGTTTTTGAGTGTTTCTGTTGAATTCGCATTTAAACGAATTCGTCAGTCACATTTAATCTTGAGCTCGAGTCGTCATAAAATTGGGGAAGAGTTCTTTGCTGCAATGCAAAGAACTAAGGGAACTGATGAGTCCAAGTGGCGTTGGACGAAACTAGTATTCTCTGCCCTTCCCTAAAGTAAATCAATTTTAACTACCCCACTTTAAAAACTTGTTGTTTTTTTAAAATTTGAAAACAACAAATATGTGATTAATAAAGTAAACACACATCACAACAAAACTGCCAAAGTGAATTTAAAATTTCTCCTAACTGCTACTTACATAATTTCGGGCATAATTTCGTTTTTAAATAATTTTATGAAATCAGGAGGATTTTGTGGATACTTCGGTATTGGTTGGCATGAGGCCTCTTCTCAAATGTATAATTCTGCTTACATTCTAACTTCTACTTTAAAATTTAACAGAACGTATAACTATAAATTTCAAAATTAAGCAAAGAATAATTTATAAATTAAGAAAAAAATCGTTGGGAGTTATGTCCGCGATTTTTTTGGGTGTTATGTCCGCAAAGCGCAGCGGACATAACGCCCAAAATCATTTTGGGAGTTATGTCCGGGCAGCCTCGACACCACAGTAATTCCAGCGCCGTCAAACTCACGAACTGGCCTGGAGAGGCAGGATGCTTTTGAGAATGGAACATCGAGGAAAGCCTTTGCCGAAAACTTTTCCACCACCTCAAAAAAATCTGCAAGTCGATTGGCCAAAGAAAAGAATTCGTACCATAGATCGATGCACTTCCACATTATACGACATTCACGATGAGATAGTGCAAACTAATTAGGTATAATCTCAAGGAGGCGAAAGAACTCACCCTAGCTCATCTTGTTGAGCAAAAATCGATATCAATGTCAACATCGACTCCCATAACCCCAAAAGTCTATGACTTGTCCAAGGACCCATAAACGATACACCTCTTACGAACAAACGGAGGTCCTGCCACCATCCAGACAAGACAAAGTCTAAGGGGGGTGAATGTAAAGAGATTGAACAAGAAATGCAGAAAAAGAAGTCTGACACGAAACCCGACTCTGTGCCTGGGCCTTGTAGTTCCTACAAAAAAAAAAGAAATCCTTCTTAATCAAAGAATGGTGGAGTGAGTTAGGTTAACGGTGGAAACATACCCCAAGTCTAAGAGTCCAAATCTAAACAAGGAACACAGACCTTCCACTTCCTATGCCTGTTTCCAAAAGACTGAGAGCAGAAAAGATACCACAGCCAAGTTAGCCGGTTCACTTCTCACGGTAAAAGCGCTGCATGCATACTGACAATACTCGGTAGACAAAATCCTATTCTCCAGTTCAGTTCCCATTCTTCAGTTCATGGAGAGCACATGTCTCATAATTCTACTATATGATGTGAATGCTCACGATTTCCACTTATATTTATATTGAAACATAAACTTTTAAATTGAAACATTATCTTAGAGGGAGGGAGGTTTTTGATAAAACCCTCATTAACATAGAAGAATCCTTCATTATAGACTGGCATGTATACTAAGAGTGCTCCTTTTCGGATCACCGTAAGATACTCATCCAACTTTCTATGGAGATATTCGGCAACCACCACATAGGAATCCAGTGCAAAGCGATTGGGAAATTTTACTGATCAAATAAACTCTAAGCTGAGGGTATAACATTACAACAGCCATCGAGATTTATAGCCCAGTGAAGCATGTGACAAACACCCCTATGGATAGCTATGACACGGCCTGTCCACTTAATCACCGAGGCAAGATATATCAACCGGTCTGGTAATCGAAAGAGCTAGCAAATCTGAGGAAGATCAGCAGAACGCTTTACAAAAAAGCCAATAAAACGAAGTTGCCAAAGATTGGGAAAACATTAAGGTGCATTTGAATAGGTAAAATAGTAGAATAAAGAAGGCTAGCGAGCCGACAGAGAGACTAAAAGACGTAGCCAGATTTTGTAAGGTAATTTCGAAGGACCCTAATTCGATCGGCAGTATTAAAAGAGAAGATGGTACATGGACGAACTTCGGTCTAGAAACTCGGGATCTCCTAAACCATACCCACTTCTCCAACGGCACGAATTCAGCAGAACGCTTAAGCGTTCCAACCGCATGCAACCAGTCCACTGGCGAAGGAGAGTTTTAGGGAAAATCATAAGTCGTCCAAAAATAACATGGGTAGAGGTATTGATAACACTTTCACATCTGGAACACATTTTCTGAGCTTCTCTGTGCCTATCGATTATTCCGATGGTCACTATGACAGACATCCCCAAAGTGGGGAAGTCAAGTCACACATTTCCAAAAGACAGTCTATAGCCTACATATCTTCCTTTCTATTGAAAATCTTAAAAAGGCTACTGGACATTGGCATCTGGACGAGACTCTCCATAATTCAACCTCTAACACTGATCAATTGGATTGGTATAATCCTCAACAGTAGGATAATTAACTGTAGTATCGGTGACAGCTTCATTCGGAACTCTTCCACCAGGGTCACAACACAATGTGGCGTTCTATCGCCACACCTATGGCTCCTAAATACTGATAAACGAAATACTTAATACTTTTGACAATGAGCTCATGCGGGGAGCGTTAATCAAACTATCAAGATGGGCACGCAATATTGCTCCTGCAGTGAACCCATCAAGGACAAAGCTTGTTTTGTTTATGAACAAGATGAAAGCCGAACTATTAGCCCTACCTATGTTTTATGGGGTCACCCTGGAGCTATATTTAGAAGCCAAGTACCTTGGAATTCGAAGAACGTGTCAAGAGAGATCTAATAAGAAGAATTCCATTGACAAGAGATGGGGACTGAGATCACAGGTCATCCATTTCATCTTCTTCTGTTTGGTCCCTGGTCATTGCAACATCGAAGGAAATGAAATTGTGCACGAACTATATATTGAAGTGAACAAGTCAATCAAGCCACCCTTGTGCCATTTAATGGGACAGTTGGAACAAACATATCAGTATAAGGCTAGCCGGATTTGGCACAATGAACCCAGCTATAAGGTATCCAAGGAAATTTGGCTATCTTCTCCACACGAAGTACTAAATCTCAGCTTTTCATGAAGTAATCTGACCTAATTACGGGTCATTGCAGAAAAAGATCAATGTCCTGTAAACGGGCAGGTTGTGCAAAAATGACGAAGAAACAGAGGCAATAGACCACTTATTATGTCGCTGCCCAATGCTCACGACACGGAGACTGTGAAAAATGGATGAGCACACGATCCAATCTCTAAAAAGGTCTTCTCTAGACAGAAGACAAAAAATGTCCTCTACAGACTGAAAATCTCCAATGCTCCATAAACGAAAGGACTTTGCCACCGAGGTGCAATGAATCGGATTCGGCGTTAAGGGCTAAAATAAATCGGGGTGAATTGTAGGAACTTTAAAGATATTAAAGATAGATGACCTTCAAAGGTCTTTGTAGGGCCAGAAGTTATTTTATAGATATAAAAGACTAAAAGTCTTCTATAGACTGAATACCTCTAGACAGACGTCTTCTCAAGGCCTTTCACAGACAAAAGACCTCTAAACATCTTTTATGAAGAGTGTTCTTTACGTCTTCTATGAAAACTATTATTTACATCTTCTATAGCCAGAAGACCTCTAAAAGTGTTCCTGTAGAGAAGAACTTTAATGGATTACTCTAACTGATAGAAATTTAAACACATTTTAAAGTATTCCATCGACCGGAGCGTTTTTTAAATAAATCGCGATTAAAGTTCACATTTTTAGGGCTTTTTTAGGTTTTCACCATTTTGCTTGGAAGCCGCAAGTCCTATCGAAATGTGATTTGAAAAAGTATTGTAGCTGTGAAATTCTCTACCAGATTGACCTTCATGATATTTTCGTAGATTTTACCATTTTTTGAGATATAGAAGCTCAAACTGGGACAATGCACTGACTGTATCACCTCCTTATAAAGTAATGTCATATACTAACTTTAAACAAAAACCGCTTGCACCTGTTAAGTATTTTATATAATTACTAGCTGACCCGGTTCCGCGTTGCTGGCCCGTCGTTTTGGATTTCCGTGTAAGGCTTAGTAATCTATCTACAATGTATCTATCTAATATTAAGTCTGTACGATAACCCAAAAAGTTGTACAAATTCGTACAAATTCTTACTGAATGCTGTTCGATAACTAAATTATCCAGCAAAAGAGAGCGAGTTTGGAGAGATTTGTTGGAGAGTTTTGTGACTGAGAACTTGCAAATTTTTGCTGGGAAAATTTGTGCCGCAAAAATTTGCAAGTCTGATCAGCTGACTTTTAATCACCTGTTCAATGTAAACAATTCGAAATGTTAACATTTTTGACCAAGAAAATTTCACAATTGCACTTTTTTTTTATTCTAAAGCGTTGTGGATAGGATTAGAGCATTAAATAAGTAAACTGCAATTTTAAAATGTATGTTTTTGTTCCGTTTGGTTTAAAATATCAAAAGAAACAAAAACAAATTTCATACATTTTCGGAAACGGCTGACTTTCTTGCAAGTTTTTGCAAAATGCTGTTCGATAAATTTTTCTTTCTTGAGAGAGTAAAATTCACTGAGAGAGGTTGCTGGAACTGACTGAGTAATTTTTGCTGGTAAAGTTATCGTACACACCTATTGATACCTCTAGATATTCGAACCGAATTGACGATAAATCGACGTTTTGGTATAACCCTCATGCAATGGTATCTTCAGATGTAAAATAGAATATTATTTTAATTAAAGCCTCCACCATAATATAAAGGGTATAATTAACTTTATGATTCTGTTTGTAAACCATCGGAATATTCGTGGGAGAACCTATAAAGTATATATTCGTGATCAACGTAAAAAATAAGTGAATATAACGATGTCCGTCTATCTGTTGAAATCAAGATACAGCTCGCTATATTCAACATACAGCTTTTCAATTTGGTACAGAAGTTTTTAGCATGTTTGGTATTGAAAATTGGTTATATCAGTTCACATTTTGATATAGCACCGACTGACCGCCCGATTTTCGGAATGCTCAAGGTTTTAGCCGCATTATCCTACCGAAATGACAATACTGTGGAATTTAGTCTCCCTTAGAGGCATAAAGCATTTTTGCAAAGGATTATCAGCATAAATCCACGTTTTGATAGAACTACCCTAGAACGGTACAGCCCGAGTGTCTATATTTTGGAGATTTTAGTCTCATTATCCCACCGAAATGGCTGCAATTTGATAAAACATTCCCACATAGAATATTCGGTAGAAGTTTTTTATGTAGCCTTCATTGAACGATACCTTCCGATTTTCAATATTTTCAAGGTTTTAGCGGTATTATTCAACAGAAATGGCTATATTTGGTATTTAGTCTTCCTTGGAGGTATCAAATATTTTAGCAGAGAATTGTCGGTATAAAACCATGTTTTCATTCATAAAACCTAAACCTACCGATTTTGGGGATTTTGAATGTTTTAGCCACATTATTCAACCCGAATGGCTTAAACCTGATTTCAATATAATTTATGGGGGTGTGCATAAAACTTGGGGCCAGTCGAACTTAACGTCGTTTTTACTTCTTGTTAACAGAGAGATGTTTCATTGAACACGTTATTATTTTGCACTCCTAAACATGAAAACATCTGTGATTTTTAAAAATGACTTCAAAATGCTATTGGGTTTATCTAGACTTTGCTGTATTAAAAAAACGTGGTCTTGGTCGAGTTATTCCAAGCACTGAAGTCAATATTCATGCCATGTTTGTGTCTTACCTACTAAATTTGTAAATCTAATCAGTAAGAATAAAGCTTTCAAAGATTGGACGCAATCGCGGTATTCTACTTCCAAAACAACCATTAATGGCAGAGGCCACAATTGCAATTGTATTAAGTACCAATACGTCTAATAATCTCTGATATTTAGCGATTTGTTAAAACCCTTGTTATAGATGCACCGAATTTCTGGCCCATCGCTTTACTGACCAATGTACATTTTTTAGACGTTATAGTTATTTAACCATCTTTGAAATTATGTTTGCTTGATTTCTCAATCGATTTTTTGGGAATTTCGGGCAAGGGACATTTAACGTTATTTGGGTTGTACTGTATTCCAAAATGTGGGGTTGATCGCGCTTTCCCAATTATTGAAGCCAGTGTTTATAGCGTTTTTGTAGTCACGCTTACTAAAATTAAGGACATTACCTATAATTATAAATTTTTAAAAAATTGGGCTGACCGCGATATTCCAGTTCCGAGATGACCACTCAGGATCAAGACAGTTATTACCATAGTATTGCAATCAATTTTTAAACAATACGTTCAAAATTATCTTTGATTTCACGTTTTCGTGAAAAATTTTGTGGGGGAGGTACCCTGGTCACTCCACTGACCAGTATAAAAAATAGCTAAAAACCTATTCTCAGACCTAAAAACTCACATACAAAATTCATCGAATTCGGTGCAGCCGTTTCGGAGGAGTTTAATTTCGAACATCATGGCAGTCTCGAAGAATTTTATATATATATAGATAAAATTGTTCCACACACATCACAGATGGGACAAGGGTGACTTCTCTCATACCAATGAGTGCACCCCGATTTATATTAGCTCAATTATGTGGGACCTATTGTTTATCGCCGACTCCGAACGGCGTGTCCTAAGACACCACTTGTAGAAAAGTTTTACATGACTGAAATACTAAAGAAATGTTGCCAACATTACTGAGGGGTACTTTGCCACCGTTAAAAATTTGGATGTTGCTTGGCCGGGGAATCGAACCCATAACCTTCAACGTGCAAGGCGGGTGTGCATACCATTGCACCACGGTGGCACCCGTGTTTTTACCCGTGAAGTTTTTACAGATTCTAAAACAGCAATATTCATAGAAGAGAAAAATCCAAAAACACGAAAAAATCGCGGGAGGAATTCTTAAATAAATTGCGGTCCGATGCTAGAACAAAAAAAAACCGCGTTCTTAAACCGATCTTGATGTAAAATATCTCTGGGTTCTTTTTGGCGATGAAAGTCGATAAAGATAATATTATAAATCTGGAAAGGCAGTTATGTCATAAGTCAAACTTCTAAGTTATGGCGAGATGAATTTGTGTTATGTTGTTTTTGTTTTTTATCATGCACTTAAAATTCATCAAGAATGAATTAATTTCGCCATAACTCAGAAGTTTGAACCACGTCAATAACTGTCCTTATCATTTTTATTTTTCCATAGCGCAAAATTATAAAATGTTCTATTTCTTATTTTTCCTACATTTTATTCAAAACTATAATGTTTTTTAATTAATTAATTGTATTAATCGAGCTAACATGGCCTAAGGAGTTTTTTGTATTGAAAAATGAATTCTAGCGAAATACCACACACTCAACCATTACGCTACGATCGTTTCGCCTGGCTAGAAGACAAAGGCTGATTTTGATAACTTCTATTTATACAAACATTTTTACAATTTTGTAATTATGAAGTATTTATTGAAGTCTTTTTATACCCTCCACCATAGTATGGAGGGTATATTAAGTTTGTTTTTCCGTTTGTAACGCATTGAAATACTCATTTGCGACCCTATAAAGTATATATATTCTTGATCAGGGTAAAATTCTAAGTCGATCTGAGCACGTCCGTCCGTCCGTCCGTCTGTGGTAATCACTCTAGCATCCACAAAAATAGAGAGAGGACGCTGAAATTTTGGGAAAATGCGTCTTTTCTTTGCAGGCAGGTCAAGTTCGATGATGGGCTATATCGGTCCACGTTTTGGTATAGCCCCCATATAACGGTACCCCCCGATTTACGGTATTTTGACGTTTTTAGCTACATTTTCAGACCGATTTTGCTATAATTTGACATTTAGGGTTCTTAAGTGTCAGTTAACATATATAACAAAAGTTGTGGACATAGGTCCACGTTTTGGTATAGCCCCCATATAACGATACCCCCCGATTTGCGGTATTTTGACGTTTTTAGCTACATTTTTTGACCGATTTAGAAATAATTTTACATTTAGGGTTCTTAAGTATCAATAAACAAATATAACAAAAGTTGTGGACATAGGTCCACGTTTTGGTATAGCCCCCATATAACGGTACCCACCGATATACGGTATTTTGACGTTTTTAGCTACATTATCAGACCAATGTAGCTATAATTTGACATTTAGGGTTCTTAAGTGTTAATAAACTTATATTTTAGAAGTTGTGGACATAGGTCCACGTTTTGGTATAGCCCCCATATAACGGTACCCCCGATTTGCAGTATTTTGCTGTTTTTAGCTACATTTTCAGACCGATGTAGCTATAATTTGACATTTAGGGTTCTTAAATGTCAATAAGCTTATATAATAAAAGTTGTGGACATAGGTCCACGTTTTGGTATAGCCCCCATATAACGGTACCCCCCGATTTACGGTATTTTGACGTTTTTAGCTACATTTTCAGACCGACTTAGCTATATTTTGACATTTAGGGTTCCTAAGTGTCACTCAACTTATTTAACAAAACATGTGGACATAGGTCCACGTTTTGGTATAGCCCCCATATAACGGTACCCCCGATTTACGGTATTTTGACGGTTTTAGCTACATTTTCAGACCGATTTAGCTATAATTTGACATTTAGGGTTCTTAAGTATCAATAAACTTATATAACAAAAGTTGTGGACAAAGGTCCACGTTTTGGTATAGCCCCCATATAACGGTACCCCCCTATTTACGGTATTTTGACGTTTTTAGCTACATTTTCAGACCGATGAAGCTATAATTTGACATTTGAAGTTCTTAAATGTCAATAAACTTATGTGACAAAACTTGTGGACATAGGACCACGTTTTGGTATAGCCCCCATATAACGGTACCCCCCGATTTACGGTATTTTGACGTTTTTAGCTAAATTTTCAGACCGATATAGCTATAATTTGACATTTAGGGTTCTTAAGTGTAACTTAACTTATATAACAAAAGTTGTGGACCTAGGTCCACGTTTTAGTATGGCCCCCATATAACGGTACCCCCGATTTACGGCATTTTGACGTTTTCATCTACATTTTCAGACCGATTTAGCTATCAATTGACATTTAGGGTTCTTAAATGTCAATAAACTTATATAACTAGTGGACATATGTATATGTTTTGGAATAGCCCCCATATAACGTTACCGCCCGATTTCAGGTATTTTGAGAATTTTACCAACAAGTTTTAACCGAATTATCAGTAATTTGAACATTTGACATTTGAAATTCTTAGTGGTCACCACACCTCTCCACCAAAAATTGTGAAGAAAGCCCCCATATAAACGGTACCTCCCGATTTTCAGTAATTTGATGATTTTAGCTACAATATTAAACCGAACTAGCAGTAATTTGACATTTGAAGTTTTTAGTGGTCACAACACCTCTCCATCAAAAATTGTCAACATAGGTCCATGTTTGGATATAGCTCCCATGTAACGGTACCTCCCAATTTTCAGTAATTTGGCAATTTTAACTACAATTTTTAACAGAACTAACTGTAATTTGACATTTGAAGGTTGTAGTGGTCACCACACATCTGCATCAACAATTTTCAACATAGCCCCAATATAACGATACTTCCCGATTTTCGGTACTTTGAGGATTTTACTTAAAATGTTTAACCGAACGTAGGTCCATGTTTTTGTATAGCCCCAAAACAAACCTCCCGATTTTCCGTACCTTAGCTTTATTTTTTGGACGAACTTTCTGTAATTTGAAATTTAAAAGTAAAAAAAAAATTGCAACAAAAATTGTTCATTTAAGTTCATATTTTCGTATAGCCCAGATACCTCCGAACTAGCTGTTAATGACATTTGAAGTTCCCACGTTATGTACCGATTTTTGATATTTTGAGGATTCTAGCTAAATTTTTTAACCGAATTAGGAGTTATTTGACATTAAAGGCTCCCATCAAAAACTGTCAACATAGGCCCATGTTTTATTATAACCCCTATATAACAGTACCTCCCAATTTCTAGCCCACCAAAAATTGTCAACAGTTAGATATAGGCACCATAAAAAAGGGCCTCCCGAATGAAGCATTTTATGTACATTATCTGACATTTTAATGTACTCACTTAAAGTTGGGGACAGGAATGAATATTTTATGGTGGAGGGTATGAAAAGTTCGGCCCGGCCGAACTTAATGCTTTTTTACTTGTTTCTTTATCAAGTCACCCTAGTGTCTTGTCTAGGAATCATTTTCTCAATACATACACAATCGAAGGGGGGTTTCCTTCATGAATTGTAATGCCTTCAGTTTTTTGAAGTTTTTAACATCATGTCGACTAGTTTGTTGATATGATACATTGGCAGTGGCTTAGAACGCTGAGATCTCGACAACATTGTCTGTTTGTTGGAGAGGACCCAGGTTCAAAACCTCAGCCAGGGCAGCCGGGCTCTGCTGTGAAGTTTTTTGTTTATTATTGTCTTTTTAGGACGAAGGCCATTATTTATGAAAGTTTTTAATTAATTAATTGGATTAATCGAGCTAACATGGCCTAAGGAGTTTTTTGTATTGAAAAATGAATTCTAGCGAAATACCACACACTCAACCATTACGCTACGATCGTTTCGCCTGGTGGTTTAAGCCAGGCTCATCAGGCGTATTTGAGC